>NC_026000.2:139322161-139347477 GCF_000442705.2 Elaeis guineensis | reverse complement strand
AGCCAGCTCCATGCTTTCACGTTCATGCGCGCCTGTCCAACCTTCGCACCCGCACACGCACGTGTTCCCTGGCTCCATGGGATCGCGCCCGCTTCCGGCTTGCCGTGCTCCCTTCATGGGCCATCAACCCATCAGGCCATTAGCCCATTAGTCCACGAGCCTTTGGTTTAAGCTTGATTTAAAGTTGCACTAGGTGTTTTGCTGATTAATTTTTGAATAATTTTTTATACAAAATAATTTTTGAAAAATAAAGAAAGAAGCATCAAATTCTATATAATAGAGAATAATTATCAAGAATTTTAATGCTTTTATGTTATATTACATACTTATCATCGTCTTATAGTCTTCAATAACTAAGCCGATCAAAAATCATCTTTAGGTTTTCAATGACTAAGCCGATCATGCGTCATTTTATGTCTTCAATGACTAAGCCAATCAAATACTATCTTATGATCTTCAATGACTAAGCTGATCGAAGGATATCTTATGTCTTCAATGACTAAGCTAATCAAAGACCGTCTTATATCTTCAATGACTAAACCGATCAAAAGTTGTCTTATACGCTTCAATAACTAAGCTGATCAAAAGTCGCCTTATGTCTTCAATGACTAAGTCGATCAAAGACCATCTTATGATCTTCAATGACTAAGTCGATCAAAGACTATCTTATGTCTTCAATGACTAAGCCGATCAAAGCCCGTCTTAAAGTCTTCAATGACTAAGACGATCGAAGACCGTCTTTAGATCTTCTATGACTAAACCAATTAAAGATCGTTTTATGTCTTCAATGACTAAACCAATCAAAGACCGTCTTATGATCTTTAATAATTAAATTGAACAAAAATCGTCTTATATCTTTAATAATTAAGCTGATTAAAGGCCGTCCTATGGTTCTCAATGACTAAGCTGATCAAAAATCATCTTAATTTCTTATTGAACAGAAAGAGACTATTATTTTTAGAAAAAAAAAATTATTAAGGAGAGTCATGTGATACATTACTGATCGTAGATTCGAAGGTTCTCCGAATTCTATGGTCGAGAGAGCATCGTTCCATCAAGCTGTTTCAGTCAGTAGGTTTCTGGCTTGATGACCTCATCCACTTGGTATGGACCTTACCAGTTTGGGCCACTTTGCCTCATTCTTCAGGTTATGATATCTATGCCTTATGCAGGACCAGATTATCGATCTTGAAGATTTTATTTCAAACTTTATTGTTGTAATATTGAGCGATTTTATGCTGATAAGTCACTATTCAGATGCGCGTCCTCTCTCTGGCTTCTTCGAATAGATCCAAGTTAGCATGCAGCCTCTCTGAGTTGGTCTGCTCATCAAAATTCTCGATCCTTGCCAATGGAACTTCAATTTCGACAGGTATTACTACTTCTATCCCAAAAGTCAAACTGAAGGGAGTTTTCTCTGTTGGAACTCTTGGTGTCATCCTGTATGCCCAGAGTATATGGTAAAATTCCTCGACCCAAGATCCTTTAGCTTTATCCAACCTTATCTTCAGTCCTCATAAGATAGTGTGATTTGTTACCTCGACTTCATCATTGGCTTGAAGATGAGCGATGAAAGTAAGGTGGTGTGATATCCCATGCTCCTCACAAAACTCCTCAAATTTAGCCCCTGTGAACTGACATCCATTATCAGTGATCAGTACTTGGGTAAAACCGAATCAATATATGATCGACTTTCAGACGAAGTCTATTGTTTTTGCTTCTATAATGCGGGCTAGCAGTTCAACTTCTATCCATTTGATGAAGTAGTCCACAGCAACGAGTAGAAATTTGCATTGACAGGGTGCCTATGGGAAAGGACTAAGGATATCCATCTTCCATTGCATAAATGACCAAAGGATGTAGATAAGACTGATCGGCATGACAAACAATCATTGTATGTTGGAATTTTTCTAGCATTTATCACACCACCGCACATAATCTTCAAATCTTTCTGCATGGTCGGCAAGAAGTAACCTTGCTTGAAGAGTTTATAGGCCAGTGCTCTCTTACCGATATGACTCTCACAGATATCTTCATGTACTTTTCTGAGTGTATAGTTGGTTTCAGATAGTCATAAACACTTTAAGAGAGGCAATGAATAAGATCTCTTATACAATTTCTTCTCATGAAGGAGATTATTAGCCGACTGATACTTAATCTTTTGAGCTTTCTTTTGATCCACAAGCAATGTTCCATCTGTAAGATAGCCAACCAATGGACCAATTCAAAAGGGTTCCTCATCAATTTGCAACACAGTCATCAACTCTTCAATGGTCGGCTGATCTGTCACCTCAAAAAAGATTGTCCTAAGCAACTTAGTTGGTAATGACATTGCTAATTTAGATAATAGGTTGTCCCTCAAATTTTTCGCTCTTGGCACCTGCTGGATTTCAAATTTGTCAAATGCAGATGTCAAGTCTTTGATCTTCTGAAGATATCAGATCATGTTGTCCCCTCTGACTTCATAATAACCTTGAATGTGTCCAATGACCAACTGTGAGTCACCACAGACCTTCAAGTTTAGTATTTCCAACTCTTTGGCTATTCGGGACCTCACAGTTAAAGCTTCACATTCATATTCATTATTTGTAGCGCAAGGCATACTTGACTATCATTTCTTCTGGGCCCGTAAGGAATAGTCCCACTCCAGAACCTCGAGGAATTGGACGAATCATCCATGTACATTACCGAAGAGACATTATTAGTTTTCGAAGGACCCTCATCAGTGGGAACATGCGGCTCGACCTCTTCTTGCTCAACTGGTTCATCCAGAATGATGCATTTGGCTGCAAAATTAGTCAAGATCTAAGCTTTGACAGATGGTCGGGGCTAGTACTAGATGTCAAACTCTGAGAGCTCGACTATCCACTTTGTAATTCATTCGGATGTGTCGGGCCAATAGAGAATGCTCTTTATTGGCTGATCAATCTAGAAGATGATGGTGTGAGCCTGAAAATGTGGTTAGAGCTTTCGAGCTATGATAGGGAGTGCATAAGCCAACTTCTCTAACTTTAAATATTTGATCTCTGCATCCCTTAGGATTCGGTTGATGTAGTAGATCGGTCTCTAAATTTTGCTCTGCTCTTGGACTAGTACTGCACTCATAGTGACAGACAAAACTGTAAGGTATAAATATAATTCTTCATCAGAGTCGGGCTTACCGAGCAGTGGAGTGGAGCTAAGGTAGTCTTTGAGGTCAATAAAAGCCTTTTGGCATTCCTTGGACCACTAAAAATTCTTCGGTTGCTTCAGGACTTGGAAGAAGGGCAAGCACCGCTTAGCTGATCTTGAAACAAATCAGTTCAAGACAGTGACTCTCCATGTAAGATGCTGTATCTCCTTGATTGTCCTAGGAGGAGTCATCTCCTACACAGTCTTGATCTTCTCTGGATTGACCTCTATTTCTCAGTTGGAGACCATGAAGCTTAGGAACTTTTCGGAAGTGACTCTGAAAGCACACTTGGCTAAATTCAGCTTCATCTTATACTTTTGTAGGATGGCAAAGACTTCTTTGAGGTCATTAATTTACTCATGGATTGGCTCTTGATGAGCATGTCGTCTACGTATACCTCCATATTACGTCCAATCTGATCTTTAAAAATTTTGTTCACAAGATGCTGATAAGTTGCACCTGCATTTTTAAACCAAAGGGCATGACTTTGTAACAAAAGAGATCTCAATCAATAATAAAAGATATTTTGTCCTCATCTTCAAGTGCCATCTGGATTTGATTATAACCAAAGAAGGTATCCATGAAGGATAGGAGCTTGTGGCCTGAGGTAGCATTGACCAGCTGATTGATCCTTGGCAGAGGTTAGCTATCTTTTGAACAGACCTTGTTCAGGTTGGTAAAATTGATGCAGATTTGTTATTTTTCATTCACCATCTTCACCATGACCATATTGGCTATCCACTTTGGATAAGTCATCTCTTTGATGAAATCTATCTAGAGTAACTTATTCACCTCTTCGGTTATTGTCTTCTACCACTCTAGTACAAAACTTCTCTTCTTTTGCTTGCAGGGGCGGTAGTTTAGGTTCACATTCAGTCGATGCATGATCACTGCAGGATCAATTTCCAGCTTGTCTGTTGGCATCCAAGCAAAGACGTCCAAGTTTGCCTGTAAAAAGGAGGTTAGCTGGTCTTTCATTACCTGATCTAGACTTGACCCAATCTAGATTGTGTGCCCTCGGTTTCTATCCGTCAATGGAACTGAGATGAAGTCCTCGACGGGCTTTCCATATTCCTCGACCAACTCATCATCGGTATCCAGCCCCAAACTGAGTATGACTCGATGGGTCGACCACCTTGGAGAGCGATACTATAATAATGATGCACTAAGTCTTGGTCTCCATGGACTTTTTCGACTCTATTTACTGTCGAAAACTTCATCTTCAGGTCATATGTGGATATGATAGCTTGAAGCATGTTTAGGCTTGGTTGGTCGAGGATGGCGTTGTAGGCTAATGGTGCTCGGACAATCAGAAAGTCAACTTGGGTAGTGGACTGGACGGAGAATCAATCGACCTTTACAGGCAAGGTGATGACTCCTTCAACAGAGATAGAGTCTCCAGTAAATCTGACAAGTGGAGAGTCCATCATCTCCAGCCAATCATCTGATATTTCCATCTTTGAGAAAGCATCATAAAACAAGATATCGGTAGAGCTTCCATTATCAATTAGGATACGGTGTAAATCATAGTTTGTAATATTTAAAGTTACAACAACTGCATCATTATATGGAAACTAGATTCCTTGGGCATCCTCCTTGATGAAGGTTATCAGCTCCCTTGTCCTCTACCTCTTTGCTACCTCCTCATCTCCATCGAGTCCTCCAACTCCCTGCTTCCTAGTAATAGCATTGATCACACCGACTGGGGGTTGGTCTTCCTGCGGCCCTGTCTGTCGTGGTTGCTCTACTGACTGAGGAGATCTCCACCATCACCTTTTTCACCACTCCCACCTTTAGAGGATAAATCGATCGAGACGGCCATGCCTGATGAAGTCCTCGATCTCATCCTGGAGCTGGATGCACTCCTCCATATCATGATCGTGGCCATGGTGATACAAGTAGTACTTATTCGGATCCCTCCTATTTGAGAATGTACGAAGCCTCCTCAGCTCTGAGGATTGTCTCCTTATTTTCATTAGCACCTGAGTCATAGATGCATTCAGTGGAGTGTAGTTTATATATCTCCTCGATGGAGAGGCACGTCGATTCTTTCTCTGAGGGCTTAGGGGTCGGTGGTTCTAAGAAGATACCCATTTTTTCTCTTCTGAAATGGAGACTTGGAGCATTGGTTGGTTCTCTCCTTCCATCTGGGGAGTGCTCCCTATGTTGGCCCTTGTCACAATAAAATTGATAGGGGTGTTATCTTCGGTGAAGACTTCCTTGGTGCGAGCACACTTCTCTGCTTGGACTAGCATATCAAAATAATCCCAGAGTTAGATCTTTATTAACAATTTTTTGAGATCATTCTTCAAAAGTCTGCCCATCATCACGGATATCGTGACCAACTGATCCAGATCGCGGACCTCTAGGGTCGCCGTATTAAAGCGGCTAACGAAAGCTCGGATCGACTCTCTCTCCTTTTGCTAGATGGTATAGAGATAGTCGGATTGCTTTTGTTGTTATCAGCTAAAGACAAAATGATTGACGAAAGACTAGCTTAGCTCTGTAAAATAATGGATCAAAGTTGGTTTCAAGCTGGAATACCAGTGTCGAGCCACCCTTTTAGAGTTGTGGAGAAAGCTTGACAAATGATGGCATCAGTCGCTCCATAGAGGAGCATCACCACCCTAAAAGTTTTGAGATGGTCGATGGGGTCAGCGATTTCATCATAGGTCTCAAACTATGGAGCCTTAAAATATCGAGGAAGCGGCTCCTGTATAATCTTTGGAGTAAATGGTGGATCACTATTGAACCCATCATGCGGTGCCGAGGGGGTATTACGGATCGCATTGATCTAGTTATTGATCTCCTGAAACCTCCTCTCAATAGCAAAGTCTTGGATGGTGCAAGCCTCAAAATGTTGGGGAGATCGACGACCAAGGGTTGAATCATGCCCTGATCAGAGACTTGAAGATCGCTGCTTTCTTGGTTCCTGAGTCTTAAAGCGACTCTGATAGGTCTGCCTCCTCTTTGGGCTCTACGAAAGTGCCCATGGCTATTCTGATGGTGGTGGCTATGAAGCTAGATTTGGTGGTGGCGCCATCGAAGGGGGTGTGAGGATAGCCTGATCAGGCTGTGATGCCATCGGTGGAGGCATAAGGACGGTTTGGACCGTCTGGATGGTAGTCTTTAGAGTTTGAACCAGCTGAAACAGTAGGTTGAATTGATCTATCGTGACCAATGCCAGTTGGGCTGGTGGAGTCTTCATCACTGATGGTTGCATCTAGTTGTTGGCTTAGCTCTCCATTGACCGAGAGGTGGAGGCATTAGTGCATCGGGATGAAACTCTTTTTGGGGGCATGTTATCTTGCTACTCTCGATTTGTGCTCCTCGAAATGAGTCAAGATCATTCCTCTAGCACCAATATGTTGATATGAGAATTTGTCTGGTGCCAGGATGCTGGAGTCGACGACAAGGTGGGCCTCTTGGAGCATAACTTGTACAAAAATCCTAATCGAAGATGGCTCCGGTGAGGATCCTCCTATGCTTAAATTAAAACTCTCATTCAACAGAAAGAGGAGTGCAAAAGACAGAATAATGACGTATCTTTTTTGGGGGTCCTTTTTAAGTCTCTCTTATAGCAGAGAGTTAGAGCTTCAATTGATAAGTAGTTGGCATGATCCTAAATGATCAGGACGTGATTCATAGGGCATGAGATTATCGCTTGAGATATTCAGGATGCGGTGATTGTAGTTATCTTATCAGTCCAGTGACAGCTGTTGTCTGGCAGATATTGTATTTTGAATAAGATTACCAATGGAATGTCGTCGGTGCTGACTAGAGATCGGCAACGACCAGAGGTCGGTCGCCTTAAGGTGCTACTGGATTGGGACGTCCAGGGCCAAAATCTTCTTACAGATGTGAAGCTAGTTGACCAAATAAGATTGAGCAATGAGGATACATCAGCAATAGTGCACCGTCGAGTGATGGTCGGTCATAACCTATCTGCTCAAGATGTGAGACGTCGATCAGATGGTTGCAGAGGATTAACTCAGCAAGAGTCGTAGCTGATCATGAGTCAAAGATGGGCTCCAATAGGTAGATCTATTGAGCACAGACATCTTGAGCTTTGGGTCTTTTTATGTAATTAACCCAAGCAAATTTCCCCCCAACAAGTCTTATTAGCAAAAATCTTGTTTAATAATGAGAAAGTGTTTATGAGTGCATCCCTATCTCCCCTTCTATAAGAAGGCCCTAAGGGGAGATAGTTTCCTAGCTCATCCTTAGATTTTCATGAATGCATGACAAAAAGAAAAGAAAAATGAAAAAATAATGAGAGGGAAAGAAGGGAAGAGATAGCAGAGAGAGAATGCTCGATGCTCTCTTGATACTTATTTTTCTTCCTTGATAAGGTACTAGTGGAGGGCTAGGATTGTGGTATATGATAGGAAGAAGAGGAGGGTGATAAGGAAGAAGGCCAAGGTTTTGAAGAGACTCCTCTTTATATATATCAACTCTAGAGTCTTTTCATCATTTCACTTTCTTGAGTCTTAAAAAGAAAATATTTTATATTTATTTTTTAAATAAATTAGAATGCATTATAGATTTAAAGGTTACTTAGAATCCTATGGAGACATGGTTCTAGAAATCTCAATTCACAAACTAATCTACTCGTGTTCAAAAAAGAAATTCAAGATAATATTAGGTTAAAAGAGTATTTTACATTTTGAGGGACAATAAAAAATGAAACCAACTATAATAGCCATTTCTTCCTTTCTTATCCATTTTAGGTGGTCAAACTAAACTAGATTTCTCTACCTTAACAAGTTCTTAAATTTTAGGAGGTCAAATGCCTCCAACTAGTGACTAGAGGTAAAAGAAGATGAAAACTAAGAACAAGCTTAAAGATAGTAGTGAAGTAGAGACATAGTGATGACTCTTGATTTTGAAATCTAATATGTGAGTGGCCAGACCAATATGAAATTAGAGATGAATATGGTACTTGACGGGATGGATGGTGATGGTAGCCTAGACCAATATCAAATATGGTGAAGAGGGGACTAAGGCCAAGAAACTTCTTTTGGAGACGATAGAGGAGATGAAAACCTTAAAGAACTAAGCTTAGAAATGAGATCAGAGTGATAGGAATTTGATTTTAGAGAAGAGATCAAGGTGGATCTAAGATAAGGTGAGAGTTCTATTCTTTTTACTCTTTTATTTTATATTTAAGATTGGCTTCTGATTAATTTGTGAACTAGTGACCCAGCCATTGTGTAGTTTGAGTTTGATGAATTTAGAAAGTTGCTCCAAACTAATTTTCATATTCTCACTTCTAACTAGCATTCCTTCTTTCTTATGTTCCTTTCTTTTATCACCCATGCCTCACCCCCTCCCTATCGTTCCTCACCCTTTCTTTTCGCAACATCCTTGTCTAATCATTCCTTTCCCTCCATTCTCCTGCATGTCTTACCCTCTCTCTCTCCTCATCCCTCCTCTCCTTATCAATCGTAGCTCCTTTTCTTTGATCCTCTTCTTATTGACCATCTATTTTATCCTAAGCCCACCCCATCTATTGTCCCTATCAATTTAAATATCTATCTCTCCTCCATAAAGTTTTTGCATATTTTTAAATTAAATAAATTATAAAATCACTCCTTTAAGTTTGAGCCAACTATACTTTGACCACAAAATTTAAAAAGTTTCAATCAGCCATTAAAATTTCATTATCATTACAATACAGTCCAACCATATATCTAGATCTTGATATAATTAATGGAGTGAAAAAGGATAAAATACCTTTTGATTCAAAGAGGCCAGATTGTAGCTGTCACACCCCCAATCCGAGATTGTGAATCGAGGTCATGGCAACCGCCGCATACTCATAGAAAACTCTTCCCATAAGCATGCAAGGCATCTTATCATGCTATCCTAAAACAACAGCGGAATAATTATTCAATAATTTAAATCCAAAACATAACGACCTAAATTTTTTTCTTTAATATCTCAATAAATTCAACAATAATTCAAAGGCTTTGCATCAAATTCAATAAGCCTTTCAACCTAAAATAAAAGTATGAAGATACTGCTTCTGATCACTCTTCCATTCATATCTTGTATCATCTTAATTTCTCAACATCTGTAAAAACAGTAAAATAAGAGGTAATGAGCTAGACAGCCCAGTAAGCAATGATCACTTCTCAACAGATTTCATCAGGCATATAAGTAAATAATCATTTATAGAAAATAAGCATATAGAGTTCATCAATTCGAAATCAATTTCAATTATGCAACATAATTCATGCCAAATTCATTTCTTTTTCGAAAATTCAAGTTTCTTTCCAAATTTCAATTTCTTTTGTTCTTCAATTTTTTTTCGTCAACCATGAGCTATGACCACATTTTTCCTGTGGCAGGGTCATAATACCGCGTATCTGCTTGCGGTAGGCTGCGAATCATCTGACAGCCATGTCCTTTGGAACCGCTGGTCTCGCTGGCGGTTTGTCGCTGGTCTCTCTGGCGATATGTCGCTGGTTTCGCTGGCGACATAAACCCTCAGGACAATCAATTGCCAACGTACATGCCCCCATTGACAGGGTCCTTTACATAGTCAGGTTGTCAATTCTTATTGTTTCTTATATCATAATTCTTCATAAATCATGTTTCATATTCTAATTTCGATAATAAAATATATAATCATGTAGTATCGAAATCAATCAATGTAATGCATCATGAAATCAATATGTTCAATCATGCTTCATCATAACATTTTAAATAAGATATTTTCATAATAAAATATCATTCATCCAATTCATACATCGTTTCACAAATCATGTCAGAAAAATATATTATAATTTGTCGATAAATCTAGAAAAAGTGAAACATTACTTATCTCGAACGCACTCCAATAAATCCACATAATTCTATAAATTTTCTTCCAAAAATTCTGTTCGTAGATCATATCGCAATATTTCATGATCAAACATCCACAATCCTATACAGAATCAATTTCAATAATTAGAAAGAATACGAATACCATATTTCAACAGTTTAGATTGGGTCCGATCATCTGATTTTATCTAATCAAAATCTAATTAGGACCTAAATGATCCAAAGTTTGACTATCAGATCAAATCGGATTCGAAGTGATAGGATCGAGGTTTCTTCATCGATTTCATAAAATCAAGTAGAGAGAGACAATCAGAGGAGAGAGAATTCATGAGGTATAATTCGAATTGTTCAGGTGACACAATCCAACATTACGATTGATCCAATATCTTGATTGGTGAAATCAACATGATCAAATCAAGTCATGACTAGATCGAAATCATGGATGATCAAATCTAAAGATTCATGGTCTGATCAAGGTGGATGCCAGTACGCTGTCTGACAATCATGGATCAGGGTTCTTCAATAGAATCAGATCAGACTTATTAAAAAAAATTCTTCATTCACTAACCTTTTTTAGAGAGAGAATCAATCAAGAGAGAGAATATTTTAGAGAGAGAAAATTCTAGAGAGAGAAAATTTTAGAGAGAGAAAACTCATCTTGAATTCTTCAGACAATATGATTCAACAAATTCTGATCGATCAGATCAAATCATGCTAAAATTATCATGTGGATAATTCAATAAGATCATGAGAAATAAAATCTAAAAATACCTGATCTGATCAAAGTGGATGTCGGTGTATCGTCCGACGATCACAGATCAAAAATCATTATGAGAATCATTTAAATTCATCATCATTCTTCTCAAAATAAAAATTTTAGGAGAGAGAAATAATCTAGAGAGAGAATTCTAGAGAGAGAAAGTAGAGAGAGAAAGTCCAATTCTAGAGAGAGAAAATACTAGTTCAGGCTGAAGAGAGAGAGGGAAGAGAGAGAAACTCTCTTTCTCATATTTTATTATTTATCTATTATTTATTAATTAATTTTATTTTTCTCTTTCTTCTTTTCTTTCTTTCTCTTTTTTTTTCTTTTTCTTCACGGAAGAGAGAGGAGAGAAAATCCTATTTATTATATTATTATATTATTATTATATTATTTTTTTTTTTCTTTTTTTTTCCTTTTCCTTTTTCTTTTTTTTTCTTTTTCTTCTTTTTCTTTTCTTTTCCTTCTTCTTTTCTTTTTCTTTTCCTTCTTCTTCTTCTTCTTTTTCTTTTCTTCTTCCGTGGGTATGTTTTGGGCTGAAACAGGGGACCTTGAGGTCCCCTCGTTGGGTGGCTGGCCGGCGGGCAGCCGGCGTGGGGCGGCCGTCGGCAGGAGAGGGGTGACTCGTCGATAAGAAGAGAGCCAAACCGGTGGTCGGCGGTGACCACCGGCGACGGTAATCCAAGAAAACAGTAAAAAATGAAGGTTACTTCCGCAACAAAATCCGGTGACTCCGGTCGCCGGCGAGCGTGCACATCGGCACGGGAAGGAAGAGGGAGAAGAGAGGAAGGGGAGGAGGCTTACCTCCGTCGCCGGCGAAGCTTTTCCGCGAGAAATTGGACGGCACAGGGACGGTCTTGCACGGGATTTTTCCGACGATTGCGTCGTTTGAGCTTAGGATTTTCGGTGGAAAGGAGAGAGGAGGGATCTCCTCCTTAAATAGGACCGGAGGGAGATCGTTTCCGACTCCGATTGGGAGCCGACGAGAGGAGGAAGAAGACTCCATTCGGGAGTCTTCTCTCCTGTTTTTTTTTTTTTTTTTTTTTTTGGGCTTTGGATTCGTTGCTTGGGCCAGGCCTCACATTCTTCCCCTCTAAAAAAATTTCGTCCTCAAATTTTTCCTTGCTTGAGTCTTCATAGTTTCTTATTTGAATCTCATCCACAAATATTTTAATTCTTGATATAAATTCATTCTTAAATCATTTCATAAGAAAAAAGTCAGTACATCAAATATCGATCTGAACGGAACCATCCATTTTCTTATTTATCAAGATCCACGTCTCAAAGATTTTCAATATTTCAAGATTTTAAAATTATGATCTTATTTCCTGTAAAAATTAATATTCAATATCTCATGACTCAAATGAAAATCAAATCTATCTCTTGTGAATAGAAAAAGGTCAATGTCTCTATTCTTGCATAAGAGCTTCATTCATCATCATTCATTCATTTATTTATTTATTTCAAAATATTAGCCACCCTTAATTTTAACCCATCATAAGATAGAAAAATATATTCTATGAATCATATGATGACATCTCAATCAATCAAAATTTTAAAATATTTTTCTTATTCGTACTTTCAAAGGTTGAAGATTTATCATTTCAATCTCATTCTCGAACTTTTGATATTTTATTTCTTGATGCAACTTCATCATTCAGTCATTTCATAAAGATCAATATCACCATTGTTGATTGAATCAATATCACTATTTCTAGTCATCAAAATTTTCTTACTCAAACCCTCAAACTCTTAAATATTCTAATTCTTGAAGTAAATTTTATCATTAAGTCATTCCATAATAAAAATCAATAATTCAAAATTTGACCTAAATCAAAACTATATTTTTCAATATCTCTATTCTAAGTAAGTATATCAATTTTCTTTATCTAAACATTAACAACTCTTAATTAATCGATTCATTATCAAATTAAATTATAAATAACTCTAATCTATCTTTTGTAGAACAATCGTCAATATCAATAGATAACCTCAATCTTTTCCATTCAGTCAGAGAAATAATAATGATCAAAAGAATTCTAACTTCAAATTTTATTATACCCTGGAGATAAATATTTGAGTATAATAATCTAAGATCAAAATCATCATTCGATAAACAATCTCAAGTTCTTCCTAGTAATTAGAGAATTATAAAATTTAATTCTAGGATAGAAAAAAATTATCTCTAAATATTCTAAATCTAAAATCAAAGGTCCACTCATCCTAGAATTAGGATGCTAATTATTTTTGTAGCATAGTAGATGGAAGAACTACTTTTAAAAAGCCACATTAGGATATCTAAAATAATTCAAAATTTTAAAATATTATTCTTTCTAATATCAATAAATTTCTTGTATCAAACCATATCATCTATCATAATTCTTTAATTCAAAGGGTCAACATTCCTGACTTACTCAAAGTAGTCCAGATTATCATGCTTCTGCTGCGCACTCTGATCTAACAATCAAAATTTCTTAGCTTCACCAAAAAAAATTTTGATCAAATTATTTCTTTATCTTATCAATAGAAAAGATCTAAAATTTTAAATTTCAATTGAAGTCAAAGATTAACTTTCGATTCTCATTCATACTTTTACTGGTGTACAATAATCTTGATTAACCCTTGAGTCCAATATCATATTTAAACCATCATATAGATTTACTATAATCAATATGAATCAAATCTTAATTCTCATATCACTTCAATTCGATAATTTTCAAAAAAAAATCTTTATAAGTCAAATCAACGAGAAAATCCTTCGATGCTCCACCAAATTTGACATAATCAGAATATATATGGATTTCAAATCATTATTTTTTTTTTCTAAAATTTCTATCATCAGGATCTTCAATATCTATTAAATATCCTTTCATAACAATCATACAAGCTTCAAAAAAATCAAATCTCTATTTAATAGTAGATTCAATTAGGGACCTCATTAACAAAAGCAAAGGAACTCCATATCAATTCTAAATCCAATTTTCTAAATTATAAATTCACATGGATCCCTTAATCTGAAATAAATATAAATCAGATCTTTTATCTTAATCTGAAGATATCAATTTTTCATTAACAACCTCAACAATAATATTAGAAAATCTCTTGATCAACTTAGATATGAAATCTTTAAATTAAATTTTATACACATCATGTAGTCTCCAAAAGACATAATAAGATCCATTATCTAGATCTAAGGATGATGATTAAAGATTCTAGTACGATGAATATTCTACAACCTCAAAATCAATTTCATCAATAAAAAAATAGGCTTCTTTGCAATATCTCCAAATACGCCTTCATCCTAATATGCCACTTTATATATGATCCACATACCAAGTTCACTTTCGATAAATATTCCAATCAAGCACCATAAAAAAAAAATACGCCTTCATCCTAATAGGCTTCTTTCTTTCTCTTTTTTTTTTCTTTTTCTTCACGGAAGAGAGAGGAGAGAAAATCTATTTATTATATTATTATATTATATTATATTATTTTTTTTCTTTCTTTTTTTTTTCCTTTTCCTTTTCTTTTTCTTTTTTTTTCTTCTTTTTCTTTTCTTTTCCTTCTTCTTCTTTTCTTTTTCTTTTCCTTCTTCTTCTTCTTCTTTTTCTTTTCTTCTTCCCGTGGGCATGTTTTGGGCTGAAACAGGGGACCTTGAGGTCCCCTCGTTGGGTGGCTGGCCGGCGGCGCAGCCGGCATGGGGCGGCCGTCGGCAGGAGAGGGGTGACTCGTCGATAAGAAGAGAGCCAAACCGGTGGTCGGCGGTGACCACCGGCGACGGTAATCCAAGAAAACAGTAAAAAATGAAGGTTACTTCCGCAACAAAATCCGGCGACTCCGGTCGCCGGCGAGTGTGCACATCGGCACGGAAGGAAGAGGGAGAAGAGAGGAAGGGGAGGAGGCTTACCTCCGTCGCCAGCGAAGCTTTTCCGGCGAGAAATTGGACGGCACAGGGACGGTCTTCCACGGATTTTTCCGACGATTGCCGTCGTTTGAGCTTAAGATTTTCGGTGGAAAGGAGAGAGGAGGGATCTCCTCCTTAAATAGGACCGGAGGGAGATCGTTTCCGACTCCGATTGGGAGCCGGCGAGAGGAGGAAGAAGACTCCGTTAGGGAGTCTTCTCCCGTGTTTTCTTTTTTTTTTTTTTTTTTGGGCTTTGGATTCGTTGCTTGGGCCAGGCCTCACAGTAGCTTTCATGTAATGTTAAAGCACTTGATCCTTTATCATTCATCCATCCATGCAAATCTTAAAGTGCTCTATTCTAGAGCCATCAAAATGGGCCGTGGCCCATGGGCCGACCTATTTAGGCCCTTAACATAGTACGGCTAGGCTAGTATTTTGATAGTCCATTTAACAAAAGAGCTTTCTAGCCCGATCCATGAAGGGCAGGCCCATCTAGCCCACAGGCCAGTCTGTTTATTTAAAAAAAAAAAAGCGATACAATTACATAAATTGTTAAATGTTAAAAAGAGGGTTTAATATTAAAGTCAATTATGTGACTGACTTTTTATTAAGCCACCCATCCTTTTTTCCTAATATTCTAATTAAAAATTATCTAAAATATTTTATTTGAGAATAGAAACTAAATTTCAATGGTTGGATCCAATGTTATTTGAATAATATTATTACTTATTATTTTTTTTATTTTGTGGAGTTTAATTAGTTTGTGATTTTTTTTGTAAAGAATGGAGATTATGATATTATTACAAATATTTTAGAGTTATTTCATATTTACTTTTGATGTTTTAAAATTTGATGTAGGAATTAGTTTTATTTATTTAATGAAGTATTATGTTTGAGAGTTTTTTAATTTTTTATAATTTTATAATTATTTTAATTTTTTAATGAGTTATAAGGCCGACCCATTTAGGCCCTTCACTTATAAGGGCTAGGACTGGGTAGCCTATTTGATGGTCCATTTATCAAAAGAACTTTTTTGGCTTGGCAATGGACCCAATCCATGAAGGGCCGATCCGTTTTGATGGCTCTACTCTATTCTCTATCATTCATCAACATGCATAAATCTCAAAGCATCCGTCTTCTATCATCCATCCACTTGCATAAGTCTCAAACTATTTTATCTTTTGTCAACCATCTTTTTACATAGATCTCAAAGCACTACATCCACTACCATCATCTGTCTACATAAATCTTAACTCCATCCTCTCATTCATCCATCTTCATAGATCTCAAAGTGTTTTATTCTTTATCATCTATCTTTATATATGGATCTCAAAGCACTCCATCCTTTATTATTCATCTACTTGTATTCAGAGCGCTCTGTTCTATATTATTCATCTGTTTGCATGAATGTCAATATGCTCTATCTTTTATTATTTATTTATTTGCAAGAAATCTCAAAGCACTTCATCCACACAACATTTTGTTTCTACCCTTTCAATTTGCACCAAAATAAGAGCCCCTTATTAAGTTAGTAGAAGGGAAACTCTATGGTTTTACAAAAGTTCAGTTATTAGATGACTCTCACATGATAATGTTTTATAATGGAGATAAATAATTAGACTATATTACAATGAATTTTAAGTTTTGGTGACTAATTGATCTTTTTTTAACTTTTAAGATCTAAGTATACATAGCCTAAGCTTAGACGGATGTCTTTATCTTTTCTTAATAGTTTTAGTTGTATTTATCTTTTTTTTCATAGTATACATTACCCATGTTGGTATGTTAGTAACTAATGATATGAGCATAAATTACCATCTAGCAATTACTCTATCTTCATTTGATATGGGGAGCTCCTAGCATGATGTTCTTATTTCTATCTACACATAAAAAAGTTTTTTTAAAATTTTCAATGATGAGTCACTTTTTATAAGTTAAAAATAAGAAAAAATTATAAAAATATTTTCTCAATTTCAGTTTAATTTCACTTACACCTCATATACTATAAAGTGTCAAATTGATCTTTCTATTTATCCATATATTTCAATATGGTCTAGTCATTTACTTATCAATAAATGATGTTAACTTTTCTCTCAATGAACGAAAATGCTCATAGGCTTGGACGAGGAAGAGGATGAAGATGAGAAGGAGAAGTGGATGAGAAAGAAGAGGAGAAGAAGATAGGGGCTGCCAGCAAGAAATGGGGTTAGAGGAGGAGAAGAGGATAGAGAGTAAGGGGAGGAAGAAGGATGGGTTGCCAGTGAGAAGGAATAGACATAGAGGTGGATGGCTTATGGGAGGTATAGAGAAAGAAGAGGGCAGGGAGAAGAAATGAATAAAAAGAAAGCGAAAGAGGCAAAGGAATGGATGGAGGTGGAGGGTGAAAAAATAGTGCCCTATAAGTCAATCACATAGGGATGCGATGGAACTTCTCTTTATTATCTTTCAGCTAATTTGCATGATATTAGTTATTTTATTTATATGAGATATTATATTTTATCATTTACTATATCTTTTTTATATGATTATGATAAACCCCATAGATTAAGGCAATAATTTTAAGATCATGATGAGATCATGTCAGTAAGACCTAAAATCTTGATAGTCCTAATCTAAAATATTTTTAATCATTTGATCATTGAGTCAGAGATCGATGACTCCAGTAAGACTGGTACATCTTATGTATGCTCGATGGAGAGGGTGAATGATCTCACAATCACTTGTGTGGTGATACTAATACAAGGACGTAGGTGCTCATCAAAGAATGAGTTCACTGAATAAATCCACAAAAGAATATCTGATGGAGCCTTACAGCTTGTCGATAGATGGTTCTTCAGTGGGAGTGGTGCATGTGATCCTTTGACCTGAGATCACCATGGTACTTGTGTGCATGGACTCTTACTTTGGTTTATTCCCTAGCACACCACTTTGAGATGTGTGTGGGATATTCTGGGTATGACAAAGTGTGCATGGAGGTTGTAAGTGGTCAACAAGAAATCAGTCACTTTTTGTAGGAGAAGATAATATCCTATATGATCTCATAGGATGGTGACTCTGAGAGTCTCTGATCAGAGCAGGGATGAATAGTAGAAGTAATTTCTACTGATTCATCAACTAAGTTATCATCATGTGATCGAGATACATATAGTTAGGTATTTGAGTTTGACATATTTTCATACCCATAGTCTTTACAGGATGTTGTGTGATCGAAGGATTGAATTACACGGTAACTCATCATGGAAGGATAATTTTGATATTTTCATCAAATTTTAAATCTTTTGGATAGTCATGACACATTGCTACACGACAATCTTAACTTATGAACTCTCCAAAATTAAAAGATTTTAATTCAAAAATCAATTAGGAAGAGTCCTAATTGATTGGGACTCTCGAGCTGACCTAATCCAATCGGATTAGGATTATGTCGAGAGTTTGGATCCACTACTAGCTAGATTTAGAATTCAATGGGTCACACACAATAGAGATTTGATCTTCATCTAATCAATTTGAATTTATTATAAATTTAATAGGTTAATTAAATTACTAGCACATGAATTAACTCAAGTTTCCAATTGAGTTCAGTGCAAAGATGTTTGTGCTAACCTAGTCTTGTTGTCTTAACCTAATATAATTAGGTTTAAACCATCTAATTTATTAGTTGATTTTATTTGATTTTGTGAAAGTGTTCCACATGGAATCAACCTCCTCCACATCAAACCACATGCATAAATATGAGTGGCATCACATTTATTTTTGGAATTAAGAAGGAGAGTCCTTCTTTCTTACTCCTCTTAATTTCATTACATGTTCCACACGTCCCATTATTTTTGTGTGCCATCAGATGGTGCCTTAGGATGTGGGATGTGGAAGAGGAGGAGTCCTTCACTAGGAAGGAACTCCATGCCAAAAAGATTATGGGACACCCACTTTTATGCAATGGAATTGGAAGAGTTCATTTCTATGTGGACTCTTAATTTCTTTCCTTTAATTCTCTCCAAGTTTATTAATTCACCGTGTCATCAGATGACCCTTAGAATTATGGGTGTAAAAGAGAAGGAAGAGTTTTTCTCTAGCAAGGAAACCACATGCCAAAAAAAAATGATGGATGCCCCCTTTGTGCGTTGATTTTTGGGAAGAGTCTTTAATGGAATGAACTCTTGGTTTCACACCTTTTCTCCTTATCCCACGTGCCAATAGTTGGTGTATTAATTTTTTTCCAAGCAAAGGAAGATCCTTCTACTGGTTTACCTCTTTGGTGTGCCATTTTTAGCCGAGAATGGGTGTGAAAATGAGAGAAAATAATGAAAAAAATCTGAGAAAAAGATAAGAAAAAAAAATAGAAAAGAAGGGAGAAAAGAAAATGAAAAGTATGAGATACTTGTCCTAAAATCAGATTATTCATGTGTTAAACATAAAATCTGATTAGAGTGTGGTGAGATCTTTGGGGAAAGGATTTCTAAAGAGATCTTAGTGGAGGTCATGAAGGCGTACAAATATTGGTGCAACCTGTTCTTGCGAAGGACAATCGGCAGTGTGTTTGCGAGAAGGGTGCAACACCATGACGAGTTGGAAAGGATCCTGATCAATCCTGTGTGGATCACTATTAGAGGGCTTCTACTTTAGAGTCTCATGAAGATCTCAAAATCATCAATTCGTGATCTTCATGGTGGTATATGACTTCTGGTCTTCTCCTCATATGCTTGATTTTGTTATTTGATGGTAATCGTCAAGAGATTCATAAAGTTTTTGAGTTTCGATGAATGAGTTTAATTGTTAAACTTAGTTTTTATTATTGCATAAATGTTAAAAATTTTAAAATCTATATTCTGCTGCATCACCAGAATTCAACAGTGGTATCAGAGCCACCCTTGATAGATTCAGTCAAATTTCATGTTATTCTTGTGATATGGATTAAATCCAGTTCAAACTATGTCGAAATCAATTTTTCCTAATCGATATTTTATTGATGATTTTAATATATTTTTATTAATGATAAAGTGTTATCATTCTATGATCGAACCTTGGATATAAAATTCTATGGTTTATAAACTTGTGTGATAAGTTTAGTTTAGATCCTATGATCTATTTTTGATGGAATTGATATCTAGTGCATGTGATGCGTGAAGGCCTTGGAATGCTGCATATGGATGTACATTGCCAAGGATTAAGATTTATGCATTTGATGCATTTACTTAAAATTCAAGGGCCGACCACCATGTTATCGAGGACTCACCATTGTGGGTCGATCATTTTGGTTGTTGCTTGAGGCATGCGTGGGGCCGAAAAATTTTGATCATGAAAAGGATGCATCAGATATCAATTAAAATTTTTACCAATAGATTGATTTAACTATAATTCATTGTTCTAATGTGATTAGAGTTTAATGATTATAGATTAAATCAAAATCATTGTTCTAATTTGATTAGAAGCTAAGTTTAATTTTGGTTAATCAAATTTATCATTTACCTAATTGGATTAGGGTTTGAAATATGGGTGATCGAATCTGAGTTAATCTAATTGAATTAGATTTAACCTAAGAATTGATCAACTCAACTTAAATGAATGAAAATTGATTAACTTAAAAGTTAATATTTGGGTCAAGTGTTGAACCCGAATTGAAAATCCTAGATGAATCATATGCCCATAATTTTGAACATCTTTATTGATATGAGTTTAAATGATACCATAATTGAAATAACATATGTTATAATATTTTATAATTATTATAAAATGCTATGTTGATTTGTTATGGACTATGGAACATCCATGTGATGGATATATGCATTCATGGTTGTCTTCATGGTGATGAAGACTAGACTATCAGGCTTCTGGAGAGCATAGGTGCATTGAGATTGATCATGAGATGATTCAATCTATGATGCACCTAGAGTTAGACCCAAAGATCATCCTGTGGCTCAGATGATTTTTCAAAGTCCATAATTATTTGTCTTCCTTAATATGCTTTTACATGCTGGTAATTAGGAATTTGTATTTACATAGCATATGATGCATGTATATGTTTAGGATGTGCTTGAGACCTAAGTCTCTTGGTTAAATTATATTAAATCATAATGGCAAAGTATTAAGAACATTACCCACGCCTTCCTTCATGCTAAGTCATTATTATGTCAAGAATCATAGTAGACTTGTTGTGCTATCCACAAGGTTTGCTGTAGGGACTGACTTAATTCTGTCTTGGTGCATTATGAAGCTAATGATATTTAGCGCATACTAAATCAATAGAGTATATCAAAAACTGTAGTGAGTTTGTTGTACTATCCACAAGGCTTACTATAGTGATTGGTATGATGTTGACCTAGTGATGCTTATGGTATATTTGGTAGGGGTGCCTTATTGTGCTATCCATAAGGATAATATTATTCAGATATGACCATATAGGATTGAAGAATATGATTTAACTAAAATACTATAGTTTATTGTGCTATCCACAAGGCTATAAGTATTTTAAAAGTAAAAGTTATGTTGAGAATTGTATGAGATGTAATTAGTAAAAAATTACTTACCTTTAAACTCATAGGAGCTTGTTGTGCTATCCATAAGGCTTTTTATGAGGAATTGGGATCTCAACCCCACTAAAAATTTCTTGATAAGGTTTCTCGATTTCATACTTGAGGGCTATGAGTTTTGATAAAATAGTGGGAGACACAATTAGATAAAATATTTGTCTAACTTATGCATGTCATCATGAGTAGTCCTTTTTTATGTTCTTATATAAATATTTGCATCTTTACATTCACTGCTTAGGATTTTTTAAAAATTGATCGAATATTATGAAATGGTTGAGGAATAGAAGGTGAAGAATGTCTTCACTATAAGTATCTAATATCATTACAGTATTGATGAGCAATAAAATTGTAAGAATTATCTTGCTAATATGAAGTAATAATAGGATGCAAAAGTTACATCTGCTAATAGTTTGTATATGATATAAATTAAAAATTATCATTAAGTATTTTAGCTTTAAAATTTTTAAGGTATGTGATACCTTATATAGGTTCCGCTTATGCAAAGTATTGTAGACCTGTAAAGCTGAAGTGAGATGACTACTTGCCTTTTGACACTAATGGATAGTCCATTATTGCTAAGGTTGTAGGAACCTATTTATTAAGAAACTAGTAGATCATTGTTTATCAGAAATATTATTTCAATCCCTATGTTATTGTAACATAGATTTGAAATTAATATTAAGAGTAAAAGTTACTCTCCCTCTGATAAATATTATGGTTATGATCTTATATTTCTATCACTCAATGATGTTCTTCATATTGATGAGAACAACAAATAAGTATATGATGGTTACACATCTTAGGACAAGGAAGGTATTAAGTCTTGAACATATGGATGTTCGAAGGCTAATAATATCTCAACCCAGAGATGGACACTTCATATATGATATGATGTGTTCACTAAAATACTTCACAAAATATTATTATCTCTTTCTAAAAATATATCTCAAAAATTACTGTATGAATTAGATACTATAAAAATCTATTATGATCACTCCATATGAGATATGAAAAAGGCAAAAGGCAGGTTGCCCGACTTATGTGAAAAGGGTTGATGTACATAAGTTTATACTAGAATAGATTTTTATAAGTATATAAGTTATCCTAAAAGAATAGTGTTGGGTATAAAATACCCACAGCCGAAACCCTCAGCGGAATCGACGACGGAACAACACAGCTCCGCCCGGACTCCTACGGGAGCCAGGCTCCGCCTTCGACATCAACTGCAGAACAGCTCCACCCGGACTCCTACGGGAGCCGGGCTCCACCTCCGACATCAACTGCAGAACAGCTCCGCCCGGACTCCTACGGGAGCCGGGCTCCGCCTTCGACATCAACTGCAGAACAGCTCCGCCCGGACTCCTACGGGAGCCGGGCTCCGCCTCCGACATCAACTGCAGAATAGCTCCGCCCGGACTCCTACGGGAGCCGGGCTCCGCTCTCGGCATCAACTGCAGAACAGCTCCGCCCGGACTCCTACGGGAGCCGGGCTCCGCCTTCGACATCAACTGCAGAACAGCTCCGCCCGGACTCCTACGGGAGCCGGGCTTCGCCTCCGACATCAACTGCAGAACAGCTCCGCCCGGACTCCTACGGGAGCTGGGCTCCGCCTTCGACATCAACTGCAGAACAGCTCCGTCCGGACTCCTACGGGAGTCGGGCTCCGCCTCCGACATCAACTGCAGAACAGCTCCACCGAGACTCCTACGGGAGTCGGGCTCCGCCTTCGACATCAACTGCAGAACAGCTCCGTCCGGACTCCTACGGGAGCCGGGCTCCGCCTCCGACATCAACTGCAGAACAGCTCCGCCCGGACTCCTACGGGAGCCGGGCTCCGCCTCCGACATCAACTGCAAAACAGCTCCGCCCGGACTCCTACGGGAGCCGGGCTCCGCCTCCGACATCGACTGCAGAACAGCTCCGCCCGGACTCCTACGGGAGCCGGGCTCCGCCTCCGACAACGACTGCAGCACAGCTCCGCCCGGACTCCTACGGGAGCCAGGCTCCGCTCTCAGTATCAACTGCTGGTAAGCTCCGTCCGGACTCCTACGGGAGCCGGACTTCACCTCTAACTTTGATTGCAGAGGACTCTGCCCGGACTCCTATGGGAGCCGGGTTCCGCCCGCAACTTCAGCTCCGAGAGAGCCCCGTCCGGACTCCTACGGGAGTCGAATTTCACCTCTAACTTTGATTGCAGAGGACCTCTCCCGGACCTCCACAGAGGTCGGGCTCCGACCGCTGCCGAGCTTCAATCAACAGATTCGCGCCCCCTGGCGAGCCACCATAACGGCCGCGATCCTGCTCCACTTTCTGTGGCGGATTCCGCGCAGCTCCATCATTCCCTGACAGGCCGCAGTAACCATCGCAGCTCTGCTCCACTTCCTGTGGCAGATTCCGCACAGCTCCACTACCCCCCGGCAGGCCACCATAACGGCCACGAACCTGCTCCACCTCCTGCGACGGATACCGGGCGATTCTCCCATCCGCTGGCAAGTCACGACAACGGACGCTGCTCCACCCCTCGTAACAGATTCCACGTGGCGAGCTGTGGTGATGGCCACGATTCCGCTCCACTACCTCTCACAATAAATTTTTCCTGACAACGGGCGGCCCACGATCCGACGGTTACAGACGTCGCCATCGATCCGTTACCTCCCCCGCCTATAAAAAGGGGGGATCCAGATACGCTATTCTCTAAGCTCATTTTTTATCTCCAAACTCTGCTAAATTCTCCGTTCGAGCACTCCATTCTTGTTGAGGCAGAGAACTGACTTGAGCGTCGGAGGGTCTTGCCGGAGCAACCCCACCTCCGGTTTAGACTTCCCTTGCAGGTCCCGGCGGCGACCGTGGCTTCCCTGACTCTAGCTTCTCCGGTGCAAGCAAATTTTTGCACCAACAGGATTGGCGCTAGAGGAAGGGGCTGTGTCTTCGTAGCACCCTTGTTCTTAAAGGAGTGTTCAACGGAGCTGTCTCCGACCGTCTCTCCGTCACCCACTCCTAATCTCCCTTCGCGAGATCGGCACTCGATGCCTCCGCGCAAGGCGTCCACCCGGCGGTCTACGGCCTCCGTGGCCAGATCTCAGGCTCCGACCTCCCCACCAATTTCTCAGCCTCCTCCTCCTCCCCCTCCGACGGCGGCGGTCGGTGCGGAGCAGTTTGACTTGCTGGCGCAGCAGGTCAAAGGCCTCGTCGAAGCCGTACAAGCAATGCAGTAGCAGCAACCACAGGCGTCGGCGCATCCGGAGGGGGCATCTCCGAAATGCCAGAACCCGACGGCGGGGCGGGCCACCTGGGCCAGCCGCCCCGTCCTTCCCGGGAAGGCGAATCCGAGGGTAGAGAGCCCTCAATCGGATCACGACTCCACCCCTGGAAGATCCCTGCCCCCGTTCTGCCAAAGGACCCTCGAGACTCGAAGTCGAGAGGATTTCCTGGACCGGAGGCTCCAGGAGATGAACCGGCAGATTGAAGAACTCCGCCACGTGCCCCCCGCTTATGGTGAGGATATTTGCACTGACCCTCCCTTCTCCCAAATGATTATGCAGGAACCGATCCCGCCGAACTTCAAGCTTCCCCAGTTCGAAAGCTACGACGGGACGTCGGACCCAGTTGATCATCTGGAGGCCTTCCGAACGATGATGCTGCTTCACGGTGCTCCTGACGCCATCTTGTGCCGGGCTTTTCTGTCTACTTTGAAGGGAGCAGCGAGGAACTGGTACTCGGCTCTGAAGTCGGGTACCATCTTTTCCTTCGATCAAATGAGCCACCAATTTGTGGCCCATTTTGTCAGCAGCCGGCGTCCCCGGAAGGGTTCGGAGTCCCTCATCAACATCAAGCAGAGGGAAGGGGAGTCCATACGGGCCTATGTCAACCGCTTTAACATCACGGCGTTGGAGGTCCGGAACTTGGACCAGTCAGTTACCATGGCCACCCTGAAAGGTGGCCTTCAGAAGAATGATCTTTTGTACTCCCTGGAGAAGAAGTACCCCAGGGATTTTGCCGATTTACTGGCTCGGGCTGAAGGATACGCCCGAGCGGAAGAGGCCTTCAAAATGAAGGACGAAGAGACAGCAAGGGAACGTCAAGCGGGAGATTCGAGTAAGCCCGCAGTTGAGAAAAGGCCCAAGG
>NC_026000.2:139257146-139322061 GCF_000442705.2 Elaeis guineensis | reverse complement strand
GAGCTCATTTAAAAGCCTTCAAGAAGCCATCAATCAAGCTCACCAACTCCTCAAGCATTTACTTCATCTCTCATCCACTTTGAGGAAATCCAAGAGGGGCTTCTTCATTTGAGTAAAGCGTATTTATTGTTATATTCGCTCACTTAAGGAGCTATTCTTGTACTTATTTGTGCTCTAAACTGATTTTATCTTGTGAGTAATTGTTTTTGTTTTGGAGGGTTTCCAAAACAAGGAAAGGTTGATCCGAACCTGAAATCGGAGTGTATTGGGTCGGCTTGTACCCGAAAAACAAGTGGACTAGCTTGGGATAGCTAGTGTCGGAGTTTCCGACGGTTGTATTCAGGTTGAATACAAAGTATAGTGGATTGGAATTCCCAAGTAGGAGCTTGGGGAGTGGATGTAGGTGCAAGGTTGGCACCGAACCACTATAAATCATTGTGTTTGTGGCATGCTTTATTGTTTCTCTTTAATTCTCCATTATATCCTTGCATTCTTGTTTTAAGTAATTAATCTCAAACTAAAGTCTCTCTCCTCATTCATCAAGCTTTTGATATATAATTTTTACAAGTAATTAGTTAAGCCTAAAATTTTTAAAACCCAATTCACCCCCCCTCTTGGGTTGCATAGCTGGGCAACAATATTCGACCTCTACCTATCTTTGAGAGTCTGTGATCCATCTCACCCCCACACTCTGGGACATGCCTGCTGTCTCATGGATGGACAAATGTGGGAGTCAAGCCGGACCACTCAATCTCACCTCCATCATGGGCTATGTCCACTCTGACCAAAGATCTGCTCAAAAAAATCTCCTACAGTAATAGAAATCTCACCCTGCGACATCGCCTCTTGTCCTCTCGAATCTCCCGTCTAGTATCCAATCCATCTCCACCTGGAGCTCTATCTCACTCTAGGCTCCTTCTGGCTCCTGAAACTCCACTTCACACTGAGCTTTCCGTCAGATAGTAATGTTCTCTCGTCCTCTTCTTTCTCTCCAACATAATCCTATCACCGTGCAATACCTTTAGGATTCCTTCACCAGCTACCATTCTGTAACCTCTCGAATCCAATCTGCTTAGTGAGATAAGATTCTACCTAAAATCAGGTATGTATCGGACCTCCCTCAATCTCCTCACTGCACCATTATGTGTCCTCCAGCTGACCATACCGATGCTTCTAATGGCACGGCTCGACCCATCCGACAGATAAACAGTACCCTCACTACTTTTCAGAGAGTCAAACTGCTCCTCTCTGCAACATACATGATAGGTGCATGCAAAATCTAAAATTCACTACTGAAAAAAAGTAGATACCTTGTCAGATATCTCTAGAACATCACCCTCTGAGTCGCTACTAGCTGTCGCTGCAATAACCCTCGTCCGATCACTAAGTTGAGGATAATCTCTGACTAGATACCCCAACTCGTCACACCGATAACATTTGATCTTGCTTAAGTCTCTTATCCTAGACTTGGACTGCCCTCATCGCGATCTCCTATCGCTCTGTCTGCTACCTTCTGCTCCTCCAGAAACCACCAAAGCTGAGCTGTCGTCGGAGCTCGAAGCTAGATTTTTCCTCCTGAGAACCACGTTCTAAAGAATCACTGCGGTGACCTCGTCCATCTTGATGATGCTCTTTCCCACTAGAAGAGCAGTCACTAAAGATTCATACGAAGGGGGAAGCGACGCTAGCAAGACCAGCACTCTGATCTTTTCCTCAACTTTCTTGCAAACGCTGAAGAGGTCGGTGAAGATCTTCTGGAAGTGGCTAAGATGCTCCTGCACGCTCTGTTCCTCAGTCATCCACAGCTGGTAGAACTGCCTCTAGAGAAAGAGGGTATTGGTGAGAGACTTCGCCATGTACAACTCCTCGAGCTTCGACCACAGCATCATCGGAGTCTCACCAAGCATATGGATCACCACCTCATCCACTAGGTACATGCGGATCATACTCACCATCTGCATCTGGAGCCACCTTCAATCCTGCACCTCTATGGTAGTTAGCTTCTTCTCGCATAAGAGAGCATCGATCAACTCTTGCTGGATGAGCACATCTTTTACCCTCGTCTGTCATAAGAAAAATTGCTCTTTCCATCAAACATGTTGATCTTCATCTTGATTGTGCTTATCTTTTTTATCTTCTATCTCGATCACCACCGCTGCAACCTACGCTCTGGCACCACCTTGCTCTGATACCAATTGTTGTACAGGATCTGGTACCACACAGTGTAGTAGGAAGAAAAAAGAAATAAAATAAAAAATACGATACAAATACGTGAATCGACCTCAAACCTACCTCCACGGGACTTGCAAGCTTCACTATAAGAGAATAAAATAAAATCAATACAAGAGGACCTCACTACTCAATCCTTGTACAAGAGTCTTTCAATAAAAAAATCTCAAGACTCATAAAAACTCTCTAAGATCTCTCTTGAAACTTTTCTACACCTCCAAGATGTCACAAACTCTCCAACGCAACAAACGGCTCATCAATTAGAGCTATATAGGCTTCAGAATCACAAAAATACTGTTTCAATAGGAATATAGTGTCTCAATCAAATCTAGAACCATCCGTGGCCATCCGATCGTGATCGGCTCATACCAAAACCGTCTGATCGTGCAAAATAGCCTTTAATTACGCTTGATCATGCTCGGATTGAGTTCTAACCATCCGATCATGATCGGCTACAATCTGGACCGTCGAATCATGCAAAAACTCTCCTAGACCGCTCGTGGACCGCGTGTTCAGTCCACGCGGCCCCATGGACCGCCCAGCACCCCACGATCCACGATGGACCGCATAGGGGCACTGGGCCTTGGGCGCCCGTGTGTGCTAGGTTGGCCCACATGCGCACCCCCACTGGGCCTGCCCGCATGCTGGGCCACGCATATCTGCCCGCAAGTGTCTCCGCCGAGCCCAGCCACACCACTGCCGACCACCGCCGGCCTGCTACCAGCCCACCGCCACCTCGTACACTATGCCACCTTCTTCGATCTTCTTTCGTACGTATCTTCGCCATCTGGACTCCGTTTGGACTATTCTTGGGCTCATTGGACTCCGTTCATCATCCCGAACCTCGTTGTGGGCTCAATATGGATCAAATCTCGAGACATCAAATCTCAACATCACCTTCGTTAGCAAGGTCCCTTCTGCAACCACGTTAATAGCTGCCCTCATCTTCCCAGTGAACTCCCCTGGCCCGATGGCAAGCAACTTCACCCTCTGGCTTGCGGCACGGCTCATCAAGAACTCGATGATCACCATGAGCCTGGGATAGGTGCCGAGGCTGGGTTTTTCGCAGACCGAGTAGTCGTTGCTGTCGGAGATACCAAGCGTTGAAAGCCCAGGCCAGCGAGTGCTGAGGGATGAGGAGCTCGATGCATGGATCGAGTGGCATTGTGATTGGCGAGCATGTGCTTTGAGTTCTTGCTGACAATGAATCATTTGGAGGATGCCGATAATCCCGTCCCGGGGACTGTTTCGAATCTAATTGTGCACAGTGTTGACACACACATTGATCAGGCGCAGGATAAAGTGACAAAGTTTGAGATGGATTCAATGGAGCTGGAATTGGATAAAGGTAACTGTTACCATGAATCAGTTTTGCCCATGTCTTAATTGCTCATAGTTCATTAGCAATCAATATATCTGTCAGCTATAGATTTAAGTTTGTGTCATAGCTTTGAATCTGTATGCAATATTATGGAAGGAAAAGAAAAATGCAAATTTGAATTTGGAGATGGAAAGATTACTGCTTAGACAATGCAAATGTTTCTGGAGACAACGAATGGACTTGCTTTATGTTCGAGGTGTATCAGGGGTGAGGTAGTGGATGACGGTGAGTTCATATGAATACAGAAGGTTATCTCTTGATATTGTTAAAGGACTCTTGTAATTAACTACAAGGTCCACATATTTGTAGATGATCATCTTAGTTACTAGAAGAAAAGTAGCCACTGAAAGTATGGAGACCAGTTCAATGAATGGTATGCCTCTAAAAGTATGGAAAGACTATAGATTAACTGGGTTGACATGGTAAAATAGTTCTTTCCATAAATATTCAAGCACATGAAAATGCTAGATGATTGAAAATTAAATGTGGATTAATAATGATGTATCAAATAACAAAAGTTATGAGTTGTATATTTAATTGTGTCGGGACTGAATGGTTGAATGGACGTAATGGAACGTGAGAATCATCTGTAACCTCATGATGGGGTGCTTAACTAGG
Organism: Elaeis guineensis; assembly: GCF_000442705.2. Classification (NCBI taxonomy): domain Eukaryota; kingdom Viridiplantae; phylum Streptophyta; class Magnoliopsida; order Arecales; family Arecaceae; genus Elaeis; species Elaeis guineensis. Next base: position 139,317,833 of record NC_026000.2, on the reverse strand, counting down.
AAGGCTGACCTTGTGTTGAAGTTTGGATGAAATATGTTTACAATTTTTAGCAATTTCACTCTTAGCATGGCCATGGAGTTTCTTGTCTTTTTTTTCTCTCCCTCCCCCTCTAGTCTTACTCTACTATGCATGCATGGTTGGTCAAAACCATAAAACTCCCTCATCTTCCCTTTATCCTCCACGCCCATCCCATATCCGGAGCAAAACCATTTCCCTCCACACATCACAAAGCCACCATAATAACCCGCTGCCGCTTACCAAATCTCAACAACAGAGAAAGTGTCACGCCCCGATCCGAGATTGTGAATCGAGGATCATGGCAACCGCCGCATACTTATGAAGAACTCTCTCCATAAGCATGCAAGACATCTCATCACGATATCAATGCATCACAGCGGAATAAATTCAAATAATTATTATTCAACTTTAATTCAAGTAATTAAATCAAATGTCTTACATCCAATAAAATTTTACTAACAATAAAATAATAGGTCTAAGTTCAATAAAGTTGACAATGCTAAATCTCGCCTCTAAAAGCTCTGTCCCAATATTTCTTCCCACGCTCAAAATTAATTATCTGAATCTGAAAAATAGAAAGAAAGGTAATGAGCTAGACACCCAGTAAATAACAAATATCTCAACTAGATAATTCATATATTATATAATTTTCAAGAATAATGCTACAAATAAACATAAAAGTATATTTCATGCTGATTTAATATAAATCAAATATTTTCAAATATTCACATATAATATAATCATAAATCCGATTCGATTCAAAACACTCGTAACTCAACAGCCTTGACTATGACCAACGTTTAACCCCCATTGGAGGGGTCCACAGAATACCAACGCACAACCCCCACTGGCAGGATCCACAACACCAGCGCACAACCCCACTGGCAGGATCCACAAACACCAGCGCACAACCCCCACTGGCGGGTCCACTGAGTACCAATGTATAATCCCCATTGGCGGAGCCCTACTGAAACATAGTTAGGCTGAGAGCATAAATCCGATCTGTATCAAAACACTTTGTATCATAATATATCATAATTTTTCACTGAACATGCGCATAAATCGACATACCATAACATTTCAAAAGCACTTTTCTTTCAAAACATAATTTCATAAATATGCATAATTTCATAAATAATTATTTATTTTCAGAATAAATATGGAATATCTCGAGAAGATGATTCATTACTTACATTTCATGGAGCACTGAATGAACAGATCTTCTAACTTCTAAGAAATTCTTCCGTGCCTATTATCCAAAATTATATTTTTACATTAATTTTAATTCAAAATTCAATCTAAACAAATCCCAAATCAAGACCTCACTTAAAATCAGACTCTTCTCTAAACTAGATCAAAATCATCAAATGAAGCATTCCACTATGCTAATCCTAGAGGAATAACTCTAGAGAGAGAAAATCCATCAAGAGAGAGAAACAATCTAGAGAGAGAAAATTTTAGAGAGAGAAAGTTCAATTCTAGAGAGAGAAAGTAAAGGGTTCAGACTGAAAGAAGAGAGAGGAGAGAGAGAAACTCTCTCTCTCTCATTTTTTTATTTATTCATTTATTTTATATATATATATAAATATATATATATATATTTTATTATTATTATTATTATTTTCTTTTCTTTTCTCTCTCTTTTTTTCTTCTTTTTCTTCTTTTTCTTTTCTTTTCTTTTCTTTCTTTTTTCTTTTCTTTTTTTTTTTCTTTTCTTTCTTCTTCTTCTTTTCTTTTTCTCCCGTGGGTTTCCTTTGGGCCGAAACAGGAGACCGTGAGGTCCCCTCATTGGCTGGCCGACCGACGGCACAGTCGGTGTGGGGCGGCCATCGGCAGGAGGGGGTGACTCGCCGATAAGAAGAGAGCCAAACCGGTGGTCGGCGGTGACCACCGGCGCCGATAATCAAAGGGAAAATGGGCAAAAATGAAAGTTACTTCCGCAACAAAATCCGGCGACTCCGGTCGCCGGCGAGCATGCACATCGGCACGGAAAGGAAGGGGGAGAAGAGAGGAAGGGGAGGAGGCTTACCTCCGTCGCCGGCGAAGCTTTTCCGGTGAGAAATTGGAAGGCACGGTGACGGGTCTCCGTGAGAAATTTCCGGCGATTGCCGCCGTTTTGCTCCAGGATTTCTCGATGAGAGGAGAGAGGAGGGATCTCCTCCTTAAATAGGGCCGGAGGGAACTTGTTTCCGACTCCGATTAGGAGCCGATGAATGGAGGAAGAAGACTCTCTTCGGGAGTTCTTCTCCTCTGTTTTCTTTTTTTTTTTTTTTTTTTTTTTTTGTTTTGGGTTTTGGTGGGCTGAGATTTATTATCCGGCCGGGCCATCACAGGAAGAGATCGGAGAAGAGTAGGGGGAGGGAGAGAGAGAGAGAGAGAGATGGCTTCAACTTCATGCTTCCTCCACCACCATGCACCCTCCACCTCTAGAACTCCATCATCACGTCCAATGCCAAGCACCAGGCCCACCCAGCTGGTCTGCAGGGCGCACAAGCAGGCAGGCCAAGAAGTGAAAGCGACACGGTGGTCTCACGCCGATTAGCTCTGACAGTGCTCGTCGGTGCAGCTGCCGTTAGTGTGAAGGTCTCACCTGCCGATGCTGCCTATGGTGAAGCAGGTAATCTTTCCTTCGATTCTCTGCAACAAAATTACAAGCAATGAACTCAACAGGAGGAGAAAAATTGTCAGTTCATTTAAGTTGAGCTTGTGATGGTCCTAGCTGTCAGTATGTGTACAATTACATAGGAAGTTGAACAGAAAAGATGGATATTATAATACACAATGACCGAAATATTAAGAAATAATAGGTAGTTAGCTAATTTGCATACAAAAATTTAAAAAAAATCAATTTCACTAGCCAAATGCCTAAGATTATTTTTTTTCAGTGCAGCTAATATCTTTGGGAAGCCAAAGACAAATACAGATTTCTTGCCATACACTGGCGATGGGTTCAAGCTGATGGTACCATCAAAGTGGAACCCAAGCAAAGAGGTGGAGTATCCTGGTCAGGTGATGAGGTATGAAGACAACTTCGACTCCAACAGCAACGTTTCCGTCATGGTCACCCCCACATCAAAGAAATCCATCACTGACTATGGCAGCCCTGAGGAATTTCTTTCCCAAAGTAATTACATTTCCACTGTATATTGGTCCTTGATGCACTAGCAAAGTCTCAAGCATATGAATTTTTATGCAAGATAATCTGAACCAGGCCATACTCAACATGATAAAAATAAATCATCAGGAACAGTGATAACAAGTTATCCTGCTGTTATGTGTATGCCTCATGCCAAATTTTTAATGCTTCTTAGCTGGTAAAAGTGAGAACCACGAGTCCCAACCAGCAAACATTTTCTGAAGCTATTTGGTGCGGGATATATCTTAATCCTTTGCCACCTGTTCCAATTAAAGTCTGCATCTGCTGCCACAGCAAGTTTTCCACATCTTTTCTCACACATTCCATCAACATTCCTTGAGCGATTCCATTCAATTTGCTAAACCTTCAACCCTTAAACATACTCAAATTTTTATCACACTTTCTCTTATAGTGTAACTTGGCTCTCCAGTGCTTTGTCCTCGATAAGTGCCACACATGCTTTTCCTTTGGTGAATTCATGTTTCACCCAATTCTTCTGAAATCTTTGACATATCTATCTCAAGATTTTCTCCTCCCACATTCCATGAGATTAATCAAATAAAGTTCTAGTTAAAAAGTATTGGGTTTAAGAAAGGTTATTAGTCGGGTTTCTCCATATACATGGTAAGAAACAATTATCAGTAAAATTCTGCCACATGTGGCCCTGGGGTCTCTACACGAGTTGCTGAAGTTCAAAAAAAAAAAAGAAGAAAAGAAAAGAAAATGAAAAAAAGAAAAAGAGATACTTGCTCAAGAAAGAAAAAGCAAGAGTTTGGTAACTGGGCAAGGCTGCAGACCAAGTTTACGGGCAAAAGTTCAGAAAACAGAATCCAGGACTCAAAGTTCCAGTACTTTTATGTGCAGGTTGATTACTTGCTAGGGAAACAGGCTTACGCCAGCAAAACAGATTCTGAGGTCGGTCAAAACCATACCAAATTGATTAATATTTATCAATATTAGGTTTTGCATCTTTTGATACTTACATGACTAACAACATATGCATGATAATTAAAGGAAACATTATCAAATTAAAAGATTTTGTCTTGTAGGGTGGGTTCGACCAGGATGCTGTAGCAACAGCCAACATATTGGAAAGCTTCACACCAGTGGTAGGTGGGAAACAATACTACTACATCTCAGTTTTGACAAGGACAGCAGATGGAGACGAGGGTGGGAAGCAGCAGCTTATAACGGCAACAGTTTCAGATGGTAAGCTATACATCTGCAAGGCACAAGCTGGTGACAAGAGATGGTTCAAGGGTGCCAGGAAGTTTGTGGAGAGCACAGCCAATTCCTTCAGCGTTGCATAAGAAAGAGGTTGTGTGTGATATTTGTGTAAAATAGTTGAATGTAATAAGAACTGGCATCTTTAGGATCAGAATGTGTTTTATGCGAGCTGTCTGACAAGAAGATGGTATATGGGATTTCAAAGCGTCAGGCAAGCATTTTAATCTAAAAGATCTTAGAGAACTCTCTATTTTGTATCCTTAAATTCTATTTAGCAATATAAAATCTTATTATTCCAATACAAAACCTTTGACTCTGGGAGCTATGCCTAAGATTTGCGAGACAGCAATCTAAAGGAAAAAAGACAAGAGTAGCTAGTATTAAGGATCAATTCATCACAAACTTATTAGTTCCAATGCTGAATGAACTCATCCCCTAAAACCCAGCAACAACTGTATTAGGTTTTTTTAAAAAAATTGAACATATTTGTAGCAACCAACGTTTTAAATCCTGATGGGATAGGGGTTGTCTCAGCTGTCCATCCTATTCCTATAAGAAAATAAGATCGAGATAGGTTCGCAACCTTAAAACCCATCCACATGGAGAGAAAAGAAGCAAGAAGAAAGAAGGAAAGGCAGGAAAGATGAAGAAAATGAAAAAAAAATGAAAGGAAAGAAGAAGAAAAATAAAAAAAAGAAAGAAAGAAAGAGAGGGAGAAGAAAATGAAAGAAAAAAGAAAGAAAGGTAGAAAAAAAAGAAAAGAATGAAGTAAAAAGAAAGAATGAAAAGAAAAAGAGGAGAATGATAGAGGATATCTGTCAAGATATATGATTGAACTGCTCTCGAGACGGGATGAGATAACGAGGCATTCCATACCATAGAGAAATCAGGACATCTTCGTCTCACGGGATTTAAAACCTTGATAGCAATATTACCATTGATGGAATAAGTATTATACAAGAAAAAAGATTGGAAGTCTATTGAGTATTTAAATTAAAATATGAACACAAGGAATAGCAAAACTGAGACAGACAGTTCAAAGAACGTATTTTGTCAATTATGCTAGAAAGAAATTAGCTATAGTGCAGGTTATTCGGTGAGTCTACATCGAAAATGAAAAATACGAAAAGATGGCAGCAATGGAATAATTTGACATGCGAAGAGGCCCCATTGATGTTTATTTTGAAATCTTCATCTTCAAAAATAGTTCCCCTTTTACCCATAATTTACTTTCTTGAACAAAGAACTGTTTACTCTTGATGCAATAACAGCACTCAGAACAAGCACCCTTTACATTGGAATAACCAAATCAAGAGGCACCTCAAGTTTGCTCAGACTAGCACTCCAAAGAGGTTATTACATACCACGTTAGCAAATCAATCTGCCTAATGCTTGAAGTTAAGTATGAGTTGTCAGAAAAGAACTTGAAAGTTTATATAGAAGAGAATTATACCATTCTCAACTAAGAGATTTTGCATATTGTCATTATGGACCAACAAGATTCCCGGGGCAATCAGTAACTCCAAAAACTGAGCCATACCAGGAGCAGCATAGACTAGATACAATCTGAAGGTGCTATAAATAGAAATATACTTTTTCCATATATGATACCAATTTTTAAGACCATAGGACTTATTTGGAAGATCAATGATGAAAGACCTCTCCATGCAAGAACTCTCTTTGCCTTCTATGTTCTGTAACAGTATGTACAGCAAAAATGATGATGTAACTGCCGGTTCCATTCAGCACAAATGACCACTTTTAATGGTAGCAAGACAGAAAGCATACGGTCAAACTAATGCACTCTGATCATGCATGACCCATATCTCTATCCTGCAAGGATGTTAAGTTAGGTGGGAACTTACCCTAGGTTGATGAACATGCAATCAAGGATGACTGAGAATAGGTGTTAGAGGAAAGAAAGAAATGCCTGCCATGGGAAGAACATCAGGGTGGGCAGAGGGTTGGACTGCTTTGCCTCCTTAATTGACATTTTCCAAGAGGCTATTACAATCTGTCTTCATTTTCTTTTGTTCTGATTCTTGGACAAGCATGACCAAGTGGAGCAGTTTCTAAGCATCAATAGTGCAAACTGATTTATGAGAACCAGAATGTAATCCACCAAAATATTTCCTGCATCAACATTCACAAAGGAATTTGTGAGTAACATTATTAATTAACATCTAATATTGAAATATGAAGGTTAATAAGATTAACAGAATATCATGGTATATGCCTTTACAAAGCCTCCGATTAACGTTATCACTGCATTGTTGTGTTGACTTCAACAGCAGGTTCAGTGATAGAACTCTCCTGTAAATAGACAATGATTTTGCTACATGTTGTATGATAAAGAGCAAGGATGTAATTTCTCAAACTTTAACTAGTTCTGCAGCAATACAAGAACAATAACAGGAAATGATATCCAGAAATAACTTAAAGTTCTATAATTCACTTTTTTTGCAGGTGATAGATTCTATAACATGAAAATCAGAAGGAGCAGAAGTGGAGCCAGTAAATAAAGAAACATAGACAATGAAACCAAGATCTAAAAAGTGCAACATTAAGGAATTACAGAAAATACTTGACACATTCCAACATTGTGCTAAGATGTAGTCAAGTCAAAAACCTGACTGAAAATATTGTACTTTGGCCTTGTTTGGGTAATCCAGCAGGATTAGTTTGGATTTCCTTCTGGATTCATGGATTGGGCAGCCCATTTGGGTGTGGCCCATGTCAACCCAACACACCCCTAGCCCAAGTCTTGTGGGATTAAGAGAAAAAAAAGACCTCTGTGGATCTTTGTCTTCTCTCTCTTTTTGCGGGCCAACAGGCCCACCAGGTGGGACTTAGGCTGGGAATTGAATGGCACCTTAGAAGCTTGTGAGTTGGGCAGGCCCACAGGCCCAATTATTACAGGAATACCCAAACAGGGCCTTGTTGTCACTGTAAAGCTCTAGTTCATGGTCTGTCAAAGGATGCACAAGAAGATAACCATATTGCAGTTTAATGCAATGGAGCTAAATAAACTTTTGTCTTTTCCTTTGAATTCATTGTTACCATAAAGCTGTATCATATCGTGTGGCATAGAACAAACTAAGACCATATCACATCAACAAGCAGCAAAGTTTTTGCCCCATTACAAGTTTGCCAGATTTTATAACTCTTGAGAATGCATTTGACAGCTCCATGCCCGCAAATGCCTTCATTTGGTGCTCATAGAACTAAGATTTTCCTTTATAAACCCAATGATAAGAAGTAAAAGCAACAAGAGATTGCATTTATCACAAAATTACCCACTAGAAAGCATGTTAAATACCATGAAAAACTTTAAATTTTAAGAACCCAAGATGATATATCAAGCATGCATACTCAAAAATGAGAAAAATCATCTCATTAGTTTCTGGATATCTTCCTTCGTATAAGTTGGCACTTACCTCAAAATGCAACACCATGAACCAGTATAAACTTAGACAGAAATATATCTTACTTCTATCAAGAAATAGCTTAGTATTAAGAACATAAAAGAAAAAATATTAAAATATCAAAGAGGAAAGCATTTGACTAGAACATATTTTTCAACCTTGGGAATGAGATTTAATTTATAACCAATAAAGAAATCATATGATGGCATAAGAAAAAAAGAGGACAGAGCATTTCATAGACCAGTTACTGTGGAAGATTACCGCTGTTAGAGAGAGATGTTATGAGTGAAGTCACACACCAAAATCACATAGGTATTGCAATTCAAGTGTCTAATCATGCTCCAGTCAAGATTATTGGAGGCTTGCAGCAAGCCACTTAGCCTCCCAATCGAAACCCACCAACCATCATTTTCTCTATCTCATTCTTTTAAAGGGGAAAAAAAGGATCACCTGGGTAGTCCCCCCTCCTAAAATCTTGTCCGGATCCTCCTTGTTCTTTGTTCTCTCTTTCACGAAGCCTAATAAATGACAATCCTCTTAATAGTCAGGATAGGAAGGAACAATAGCCGACAGATAAGTGGGTACCAAATGCTTTTTTTTTTTTTTTTTTGCAATTTGTTCCCTTTGGAAGTCAATGCAAGAGAACCAAGACCCATCATCCAAACCACTGCATGACAACAATTTACACAAGCAGAGGGCCAAAAAAATTATCCAATCTTGATCCAAAAACTGTAAAATTGACACTGGTTTCAAATGCAGATGCAAGCATATCATATTTTTTGCAATTCAAATTGTTCAAAGCAGCACATCTGCAAATGACAAGGCCTATGATTAAGAACCAGCAGTAAATGCCCAAAGTTTTACCAGAATTGCCAGCCTCTTTCTTTATTAAGAACCCAATGGTTAGCTGAAAAGGAGGAAGCAAATCAGAACTCGACCTAAATAACAGATGTCAGTAAATCCAGGAACTCCATATTCATGGAAGCTTGGGGTTGAACTTTAAGTTCCCCCATGAGATGAGAGAGAGCAGGAAAGAAAGAAAATTCAAACCTCTATATATGTAAATTAGTTGTCTTAAGAGAAATCATGAATTATACAAAACAAAGGAATCTTTTTTCTCAGATGTGCTCCCAATTCCAAATGAATCTCATTCAACAGATTCAAATTAGAATCTCAAAGATATATGTAAGATGGTCTAATTTTGCTTACCAGGAGATAATGTTCATGCTTGACCACAACACAGTAATGCCACTTCTTTAAAAAGAAGAAAACATGCAACCTGCCAGACTAAAGAACATTCCTGTTTTTATCGGGACCATTTACAGCTCTCTCACAGGAGATCATATAAGAAATAACATCAAGGGGGGTTGGGGTGGGTCGGAGTGGAAGAATGGGAAAACAATGTCAATTTTTTTTTTTTTAATGTCGTATCGCATTCAATACTAAAGTCTTGCAAGAGAAATAACAAGATCTATACCAATGAGTTTAAACCAATCCTCCTCAAGAAAAGATCATAAAATCTACAATCAACATGGAATACTAGAAAATTCAGGGTTTACCATCTCAATAACAGAATTTTATATAAAACAGTTTTACCCAAGATATGTTTGATTCCATTAGTGGTAGTATAGTTTGGCCTTGGTAAGTGTAGACAACTAATAAGAGAAAATTGATGGAAATAGTAATAGAAATCACTAGAACCCATTAACAGCTCTCACAGCCTCAAGCATGATAAGAAGAAAATCAGAAACAATTATGATCTTGTCTGTTAAAAACCCAAAGAATTTTTGTGGTCAGAAATTTATTAGATATGAATACATAGATCTTTGGACAATGGAAATTTTGTTAAGTAATAAAGGTAAGCACCTTAAGTGGTACAAGAGAGAAGTGAAGGGTCCCAATTCAACTTGGTTTCTGGAAGAAGCATATTTCAGATTAGCCCTAGGTGAAATGCAAGTATAATGAGGAATATAAAGGGTTCAAAAATTAACAAATTTAGACTGCAACAAGATAATTGATCATAATGGTCACATGAACCAATTATATAATAAAGATAATAGTGCATCTTCTATTTTTTGCTTTTCAATTCCTCTAGTCTTTTCTTCTCTAATAGGATTAACCTACCGAAGTACAATATTCTCTTAGCCATGCTGCCACCTTCAAAATTGTCCTTCACACTTCCTATTTGTGCACAGATTATCATTACACAATAAAGTTTGTGCATGCATGAAAATTAGGAGTTAAATAATGTAATCAAACATCATAAGTTTGTGCTTCTTAATCATTGACTCATTTAAAGGAAGTATTGTTATCTATCAATGTTTCAAAAATTAGACAGGACATGCTGGTTGAACTAGTTGAGTAATCAACCAGTCAAGGCTCCCATCTAGATGAATCTAAAAACTGGGATCAAAACCGGATCATTTGATCAAAACCATAAAGATCCATGGTTAAATCAGTGAATTGCTCAACCCATTCTGGGTCAAAGTGAACTAGCCAATTTTTGATATACATGAGAATCAGCTTAACAAATATTAGGGTTTGTTTCAACAAAATACAAGGGGTTTATCTCCTCTTCCATGACACAACGTAATCCACTCCCTCCTTTTCCTCCACAAGCGGATGGTTGATGAAAAGACAGCGGACAATGATTGACAACAACAGATCACCTCTCCCTGCACCCTCCTGGTCCCTCTCAACTTGAGTGCTTTTTCTAATTAATGTAAAAAAAATTTATTTATACAAATAATTTAATTTTTAATTTATTTATTAAATTGATATAAAAAATGATAAAACGTCATTTTGAATAGTATTTTATCATCGCCACGTCACCCCCTATTTTCCACATAGACGACGTCAAAAATAAAAAATAAAAAATAAAAAATATCAAATAATATGGTGTTTTTAAAAACATCATTTGGGATGGTGTTTTTAAAAACGCCATCCCAAATGACGTTTTTAAAAATGCCATATTATTTGACGATTTTAATTTTTTTCTCAAAAAAAATGATAAAAAATAAAAAAATAAAAATAAAAATTTTAAATTTATAAAAAATAAAAATTCAAAATTTGATAAAAATAAAAATTGTCATTTAAAATTAGTATCCCCATTTCAAATTATCTTTTTAAAAAAATATCTGAAAAAAATTGATGTAAAAAAAATAAAAATACCATAAAAAAAGAATTGAAACGAAATAGAAATTATTATTTTAAATTTTAAAAAAATAAAAATTTTAATTTTAATTCAAATAAAAATCATCATTTCAAATTACAATCTCCTTTTCAAATAATTTTTTTTTAAAAAATATCATAAAAGAAAAAAATGAAAAAAAAATAAAAATTATAATTTTGAATGAATTTTAAAGAATAAAAATTTAATTTTAATTCAAATAAAAAAGATAATTTTAAATTATTTTATCCATTTAAAATTAATTTTTTTAAACAAAATATCTCAAAAAGAAATCTTAAAAAATTAAAAAAATAAAAAATACCATAAAAAAAGAAAGAAATGAGAAAGAAATGAAAAAAAATAAAAATTATAATTTTAAATTTAAAAAATAAAAATTTTAATTTTAATTCAAATAAAAACCATCATTTCAAATTATTTTCCCCATTTCAAATTAATTTTTTTAAAAAAAATATGTCCAAAAAAATAAAAAATTAAAAAAAATACATAAAAAAATATTTAAAAAAAGAAAAAAAATAAAAATTATAATTTTTAATTTAAAAGAAATAAAATTTTTAATTTTAATTAAAATAAAAAATATCATTTCAAATTACTTTCCCCATTTCAAATTATTTTTTTAAAAAATATTCCAAACAAAGAAGTAAAAAATGAGAAAAAAATAAAAATTCAAATGTTAATTCAAATAAAAAACATAAATTCAAATTATTTTTCCCATGTAGAATTAATTTATTTAAAAAATATCCCAAAAAAATTTAAAAAAATTAAAAATATAAAAAATATAATAAAAAAGAAAAATGAGAAAAAAATAAAAATTATAATTTTGAATTTAAAAAAATAAAAATTTTAATTTTAATTCAAATAAAAAATATCATTTTAAATTATTTTTTTATTTCAAATTAATTAATTTTTTTTCATACCGCACCGTACGTAGCTGTTCGTGCTCGTATCAGATCGAGATATATCAGTGCGGTTTGATTAATCTCATAATTAAATTATCCGATATATTATTATTATTTACGTTATAATTTCTATAGCCCTTTTAGCATAACTTTTTCTCTCCTAATGTTCTGAGACACATTAGAATATGTGTATCCATATCCACAAAGCATAATATCCGATCACTTGAAATTAAATAATATAAAATAAAATAAATAATTAATAATATTAAATAGAATAAAAATGTCAAGCGTACAAAAAATAGTACAATAAAAGTTTTAAAAATACTAAGTACAAATCTAAAAAAGACTAAGTCCCACAAGGATATCGTGATGCCCGTGATCGCTTGGACATTCAAAGAAGATCCTCAACGGCTGCTCCTGCTCCTGCTGTGATGGCTTCTCCCCTATATCAGTGAGGTCTGCTGGTCATGCTGCTCAGGAATAACTGATGCTATCGGATCATCTACGAACTGAGCGACCTGCTCAACCCTCTCATCTAGATATACGGATGGCCTGAAAAGAAAGTATCATACTCATGTGACCAACTGGTACCCGATGATGTCATCTGAAGGATGTAGGAAGAAGAAGCGCTGCCATCTGTGGATCAAAAGATGGTGGCATCTGTGCAGCATCTAGTAATGAATCTGCGGAATATGTGATGATGGCATATGTGGAACATATGGTGACAGCATATATCTCATATCTGCCATCAATATTTCAAAACTTGTTCTCTCTATCTCACGCAATATCCGAATCCATTCGTCCTCATCAGTCGTAGATAAAGCACGACGAGCGTCCAATACAAGATCTGACATAGAATCAGTCTACAAAATAAAAATAAAACAATCAATATACTGTAAAATATAAACAAAAATATAACACAAACAACATAAACTAATTTCGTAGTCTTACCAAAAAATGCACAGAAGAACTCTCGCCCTTGTATGTTTATGTTGTTTGATAAGACTACGAAATTAGTCTTTTGCTATGCGTGTGTATTTTGGTAAGACTACGAAATTAGTTTATGTTGTTTGTGTTATATTTTTATTTTATATTTTACAGTATATTGACTGTTTTATTTTTATTTTGTAGACTGATTCTATATCGGATCTTGTGTTTGACGCTCGTCATGCTTTATCTACGACTGATGAAGACGAATGAATTCGGATACTGCGTGAGATAGAGAGAACAAGTTTCAAAACATTGATGGCGATTGGTGTTGATTCATATAGCTGTGCGCCTTGGTGTGGAGCAGCCGATGCACCAGATATGAGATATACGCCGTCATCATATGTTCCACATATGCCATCACCGCATATTCTGCAGATGTCATCACTAGATGCTGCACAGATACCACCGCCTTATGATCCACAGATGGCAGTGCCTTCTTCTTCTTACATCCTCCAGATGACATCACCGGATACCATTGGCCACATAAGTATGATACTTTCTTTTCAAGCCCATCCGTATATCCAGATGAGAGGGTTGAGCGGATCGCTCAGTCCGTAAATGATCCGATAGCATCAGTTATTCCTGAGCAGCATGACCAACAGACCTCCTCTATTGATATAGGGGAGGAGCCATCACAGCAGGAGCAGGAGCAGCTGTTGAGGACCTTCCTAAGAAGGTCCAAGCGACCACGGGCACCACGACATCCTTGTGGGACTTAGTCTTTTTTAGATTTTACTTAGTATATTTGAAACTTTTATTGTACTATTTTTTGTACGCTTAATATTTTTATTCTATTTAATATTATTAATTATTGATTTTATTTTATATTATTTAATTTCAAGTGATGGATATTATGCTTTGTGGATATGGATACACATACTCTAATGTGTCTCAGAACATTAGGAGAGAAAAAGTTATGCTAAAAGGACTATGAAAATTATAACATAAATAATAATAATATATCGGATAATTTAATTATGAGATGAATCGGATCACACTGGTACATCTCGATCTGGTACGGGCACGAACAGCTACGTACGGTGCGATATGAAAAAAATTTTAATTAATTCGAAATGGAGAAAGTAATTTGAAATGATGTTTCTTATTTGAATTAAAATTAAAATTTTTATTTTTTTAAATTTAAAATTATAATTTTTATTTTTTTCTCATTTTTTTACCATTTTTCTTTTTTATGATATTTTTTATTTTTTTAATTTTTTAAGATTTTTTTGAAATATTTTTTTAAATAAATTAATTTTACACGAGAAATATAATTTGAATTTATGTATTTTATTTTAATTAACATTTGAATTTTTATTTTTTTCTCATTTTTTTTATTTTTTACTTCTTTGTTTAGAATATTTTTAAAAAAAAATTTGAAATGAGAAAAGTAATTTGAAATGGTATTTTTTATTTTAAATAAAATTAAAAATTTTATTTTTTTAAATTAAAAATTAATTTTTTCATTTTTTTTCATTTTTTTAATATTTTGTTTTTTGTGATATTTTTTTTAATTTTTTATTTTTTTGGATATATTTTTTTAAAAAAATTAATTTGAAATGGAGAAAGTAATTTGAAATGATGGTTTTTATTTGAATTAAAATTAAAATTTTTATTTTTTTAAATTTAAAATTATAATTTTTATTTTTTTCTCATTGCTTTCTCATTTTTTCTTTTTTTATGGTATTTTTTATTTTTTAATTTTTTAAAATTTCTTTTTGAGATATTTTTTTAAAAAATTAATTTTAAATGGATAAAATAATTTAAAATTATCTTTTTTATTTCAATTAAAATTAGAATTTTTATTCTTTAAAATTCATTCAAAATGATAATTTTTATTTTTTTCTCATTTTTTTCTTCTTTTATGATATTTTTTTAAAAAATTAATTTGAAAAAAAGAGTGTAATTTGAAATGATGATTTTTATTTGAATTAAAATTAAAATTTTTATTTTCTTAAAATTTAGAATTATAATTTCTATTTCTTTTCAAATCTTTTTTATGATATTTTTAATTTTTTTTACACCAATTTTTTTCAGATATTTTTTTAAAAAGATAATTTGAAATGGGGATACTAATTTTAAATGATAATTTTTATTTTTATCAAATTTTAAATTTTTTTATAAATTTAAAATTTTATTTTTTTCTATTTTTTACCATTTTTTTGAAAAAAAATTAAAATCATCAAATAATATGGTATTTTTAAAAATGCCATATTATTTGGTTTTTTTTTTTTGACATCATCTACGTGGAAAATGGGGGGTGACGTGGCGATGATAAAATGCATTCAAAATGACGTTTTATCGTTTTTGCATCAATCTGGTAAATAAGTTAAAAATTAAGTTATTTGTATAAATATTTTTTTTATATTAATTAAAAAAAATACTCCTCTCAACTCTAGGCACCCTCGATAGCCGAGATTGGGCAATAGGTCAGCAGCTCAACAACCTGGCCCTCTCCCCTCTCAATCTCCCTCTCTCTTCCTCTCTATTCCTAGTCCCCTAGCTAAATGAGCTTGGCAATACAATCTCCCTCCCCCTGGTCTATCTATCTTCTTAGCACTATCCAACAACTATAGTGCCAACACATCACTCTCTGTTCTCTAATTTTCATCCTCTCTTTCCCCGCCTGGTCCTCTTTATTAAGTTTGCTTATTGAAAATTAGTTTCCAAAGCAATAGTTGATCTTTAGATGTTAGAGGAAAATTTAATTCAACTTAATGAAATGGGATATATTTTGTTTAAATTAATTTAGTTATAAATAATATTTATAAAATATTTATTTATAATTTTAATTTAATTTAAATATATTAAGATATTTATTTCATCGTTACAACATCATAGTTCAATTTTGATTGACCTGACAGTTGAACTAGTAACCTATGACCGGTATCTTTTCCAATTCAACCAATGGTCCAAGTTTTAAAACATTGTTATCTATTGCTCATCACTAAAGCTAACTGTTCCAAATTTTCTCTAATAATTCTGCACATCCTATATCTCACTGATAAGCATACCTTATATAACATATCATGCTAAATATGGAAGTTTGAAATACCAACAGTACCACCCCATACTATAGTATGTACTTCCCTATATTGCATATTGTATCATCTCATATCAACACAACTTTTTATCTATGCCAGCAAACCATAAATAGATATGGGGTGTAATGTAGCATATACTATGCGGTCCATTATGATGACGCCCCCATACCATGGTATCTCAAACCTTGCCAAATGATAGACAATTGATGCATGTCGTAGCACATCAAAATTAACCCTACTCACTACTATGTAGATAGGGTAAGTCGGGATCATATCCGCAGGGATCTTAGTTGATTATTTTGAAAACGTAAAAAAAAAAAAAAATTATAAAAAAAATTAAGAAAGAAAAGAAGCATGAAAAATAAAATTACTTTTCATTAATCTAATAAAGAAGCATACATAAAGAAAAAAATAAAATTGTGATACAAGACAACTAAACCAAGTTGATCTTCTTGCTGCGCCCGATGGTGGATGTGTCTCCTTGAATCCTTCATCTTCCTCCGTGCAGACAGCGACAGAATGGCTGGAAGACTTGGTACAGGAACTCAAAGGAAGAAAGGTTGATGGAAGTGGACATATAACAGAGAATGAGTAGCAGCACTAGGATTAGAACCTCTCCTAGATTTGATGGGATGTGAAAAGAGATCTATGGAGGAATATGTTGTGTTAAGGTTAGTACCTCCCCTAGACTTATGAAAAAGAGGAAGAAGGAGAGAGAAAGAGAGAAGTTTGAAGAGAACTTAGACGTTGGCTTGATTGAAAAAGAGGGAGGCCTTGGGGTTCTATTTATAGAGTGAGGAGGCTAGGGTTTCATGAAAAGAGAGATGGGAGTGTGAATAAGGACCTTAGATCTTCATATTGATTCTCCTCCATTGATCAATAAGTCGTGTTCACACTTAGTTCTATTTATCTTTTAATCTGATCTTTGATTGGAGAGGTTGCTTCTTGACCCTTGATCTTTAAGTTGCGTTCACACTGAAATAAGAGCTGATTGCTTGGTTCACTCAAATCTAAACCAATTTGAGTCCAAATTAAATCGTATGAACCCAAACTCTCAATTACCTACAAAATAGACTAGATAACATTAAATTCTTAATAAAATAATATTAATGATTACATTATTTAGTGCCTCTAGCATCCTAAATTAAGTATTCATCACATCTCTCAATTTGAACTTTACTCGTCCTCGAGTAAAATAAATACATTAGCATTGTACACCAAATTATCCTTGAATTGAAAGTTATCCTAGACATTCCTAACTATAGTTGATATCCGGCTAGATCATTAAAGAGGTACTTCATTGGATTATCAATTCGACCCAATTAATGGTTGAGTATTAGCCATAAAATTTTTAGAGATCTTCTTTCACCGTCTTCCCACTCTACTCTTTAAGTTCTTAAACTTGATGTGAGCAGAATTTATTGTCTTCTTACAATTTAGTCCCCTTATTCTTTTTTTTTTTTAAAATATTTATATGTATAGTCAGTGTAATGTCCTAACCCTTAAGCTTTCTAATTGACTCTTATAGCGAGCTTTAGGTCAATGACTCCCAAATCAGTTGGCTTTAGGACATTAGATGTAAGGCATCCCTCAGACTTATTAACTCAAGTCAAAAAGGCTACGAGTTAAAACTGACTATACAAGAGATTTTTTCATATTCTCACTTTTTGATGCGAACAACGATGCTTACTTAGGCGAAGGAGCCCGGTTACTTAGCGAGAAATGTTAAAAACCTTTCTTTTTTATTTTATCTCTCTTTCTTTCTTTTTTTTTTGCATATCTCAACCTTTCCACCATACCCCCATAAAGCAGATTTTTCATTGAGATGGTGGAAAAAGGGTTCTAGAATCACTTCAAAATTTAGTCTGATCCAAATTCTTTCATTAATTTGGTGTCCTTAATAATTTTTTCTTCGATATCTCTAAAATTATCTAAACCGTTAATCATTCATTGATTAGAATGCCTAGTTAACTTCAAATTGAGACAAAATTTAGATGCACAAAATTAATTATTTCTGACCATACTCGAGGACTTAATTAGTTATTCTCCCCCCAACTTAATTTTCATTATCCCCAATGAAAGAAGAGAATCATAACAAAGCAAAAATAGAGTGTAACAAAGAAGGACACCACCTGAGTTCGATGTGTGTAATATTGATTAAGATATATTCATTGCTGGGCTAGTGTGTTCTTGACTCCATTAATCATGGTGCTCTCCCCAACTTGGCTAATTATCTTTTCAAAAAATTTTATAAAATAAAAAGAAACTGGATAGCTGAAAAATAAAATATTGGGTTGCCTCCCAACAAGCGCTAAGTTTAAGATCTTCAGCCAGACCAAGCCAAAGTTCTATTGTAAACTGGATCCTGTAATTCAATTGAGTCAACTTGCTCGCCATCTCTAATTTCATCTACATAATATTTCAATCGTTGGCTATTTACTTTGAAGGTATTTCCCTATTTAGGATCTTTGATTTCAATTGCTCCATGAGGGAACACCTGAGTTACGACATATGGTCCATCCCAACATGAATGGAGTTTTCCAGAGAATAGTCGCAACCTCAAATTATAAAGCCACACTTTTTGATTAGGTTCGAATATTTTTCGTGAAATGTATTTATCATGATAAGCCTTAGTTCGAGCCTTATAAATTCGTGAACTCTCATATGCTTCATTGCGTAGCTCTTCTAATTCGTTCAATTGTAGTCTCCTATTACTACTCGCATTTTTTATGTCAAAATTGAATTGCTTTATGGCCCAAAATGCACGGTGTTCTAGCTCTACCGACAGATGGTAGGCTTTTCCAAAAATGAGTCAGCAAGGAGACATTCCTATCGAGGTCCTGTATGTAGTACGGTAGGCCATAATACATCGTCTAATCGTTCAGACCAATCTTTTCCATCAGGCCTAACCATCTTCTCAAAAATTGTTTGATCTCCCTGTAGGAGACTTTCACTTGACCACTAGTTTGGGGGTGATATGGTATGACAACTTTGTGAGTGATTCCATATTTCTTCATTAAATTTTCAAAGTGCCTATTCGTAAAGTGTGTACCTCCATCACTAATAATGGCTCTTGGACAACCAAATCGACTTAAGATATTCTGTAGGATGAATTTGATTATCACCTTGTGATCATTCATTCTAGTTGCCATAGCCTCAATCCATTTAGATATGTAATCTATCACAATCAAAATATATTCATATCCTTAGGATGGAAGAAAGGGGCCTATAAAATCGATTCTCCAAACATCAAAAACTTCCATGACTAAATGGAAATAGGGGTATCATATTTTTTTCTAGAAATATTTTTCGTTTGCTGACAGCGCAAGTACTCAAGGCAAAATTTATGTGCATCCTTAAATAATGTCGGCCAGTAAAACTCACTTTGTAACACTTTTGCGGTCATTTTCTTCCTACTGAAATGTCCCTCGCATGTATGAGAGTGACAAAAGATAAGTATACTTTGATATTCACCCTCAGGGACATAGCGTCGAATCACTTGGTTAGGGCAATGTTTGAACAATTCGGGTTCCTCCCAATAATAATGTTTGACCTATGAGAAGAATCGATCCTTCTCCTATTTTATCCAATGGAGAGGAACTTGCCCTGTTGTCAAGTAGTTAATGATGTGGGCAAACCATGGGATTTGGTCAGAGGATGTTACAAAAAGTTGTTCGTCAGAAAATTTCTCTTTGACTTCAACTATACCCATCGTATGATCAACTAAGATTCTAGAAATGTGATCAGTGATCATATTTTCAAACCCTTCCTGTCTTGAATTTTAGATCAAATTCTTGAAGCAGAAAGATCCATCTGATCAATCATGGTTTAGTATCTTTCTTTGAGAGAAGATGTTTCAAAACCGCATGATCAGAATACACTAGAACCTTAGACCTTAACAGATATGAACGAAATTTATCAAGGGCAAATACCATCGCTAGTGGCTCTTTTTCTATCGTAGTGTAGTTCAATTGAGCATCGAATAGAGTTTTGCTAGCATAATAGATCACATATGGCTCCTTATTGATTCTTTGACCTAAGATGGACCCTATTGCAAAATCAAAAGTGTCACACATGATTTCAAATGAGAATGACCAATCAGAAAGTTTTGTGATGGGTGCTATTGTCAGGGCTGTTCGTAATGTGTAGAAGACTTATAGACATTCTTCATTAAAGATAAATTATGTATCCTTGGCCAGCAGATTGCACAAGGTCTCGATATTTTGCTAAAATTTTTAATGAAGCGTCTGTAAAATCCAGCGTGACCTAAGAAAAATCGTATTTGTTGAACCGAAGTGGAGGGTGGTAGTTTTGAGATGACCTCAATTTTTGCTTTATCTACCTCAATCCTCCTTTCAGAAATAATATGTTTCAATACGATTCTTTTCGAACCATGAAATGACTCTTTTTCCAACTTAAAACCAAATTTATCTCCGTGCAGCGCTTAAGGACTTTAGAGAGGTTATGAAACAATCCTCATAAGTGATTCCAAATATCGAAAAATTATCTATAAATATTTTGAGATATTTATCCACCATATCCGAAAAAATGATCAAAATACACCGTTGAAATGTAGCGGGTGCATTGCAGAGTCCAAACGGCATACGTCGAAAAGTGAAAGTGCCATAGGGGCAAGTGATGGTGGTCTTTTCTTGATCATCCGAAAATACAGATATCTGATTGTACCCCGAATAACCATCTAGGAAACAAAAAAAATGTTGACCTGCTAGCCGTTCTAGGATTTGATCGATGAAGGGTAATGAAAAATGATCCTTTCTAGTAACGGCATTGAGTTTCCTATAGTCAATGCACACTCGCCAATCAGATGGTGTGTGAGTGGGAAGCAATTCACCTTCTTCATTCTCCACCACAGTAATACCTGCTTTTTTAGGTACTACTTGAGTAGGACTAACCCATTTACTATCGGATATGGGGTAGATGATTCCAGCGTCTAACCATTTTACCATCTCTTTCTTCACTACTTCCCGCATATTTGAGTTCAGTCTCCTCTGCATGTTTCGATGGGATTTGGCATCTACCTCGTAATGAATATGGTGCATACAGATGGAGGGGTCAATTCCTTTTAGATCGATAATGGACCAGCCGATAGCCTCTTTATTTTTCTTCAGAACACCAACCAATTGTGCTTCTTGATCCGAGGTCAAGTCTGATGCAATGATCACCAGAAGGATGTCATTAGGTCCTAGGAATGCATACTTGAGTGTGGCCGGAAGTGGCTTTAATTCTAGTGCAGGTGGTGATTCTAATGATGGGGCTGTGGGTGTATTGGCTAATGCAGGCAATGGCTCATACTTGCTTGTCCAATAGGGAGTAGTTTCATCACTTGATGTATCAACTAAAATATTTACTTCTTCACTACCTCCCTCCATATCACAGTCATCCACTCCAAAGTATGTCAAATGGGTGTCTCAAAAATCATGTGCAAAAATCATTGATGTTGCTTCCTCTATAATATCCTCGAATGTATCTATCTCGAAGTAACTATCCATTGATGGTCCCTGGGATGCACTAAACACATTTAATCTCAATTTTTTATTCCTAAATGATACGTCCATGACTCCTGTCCTACAATTAATGCATGCATTTGCCGTAACTAGGAAGGGTCTACCTAAGATAATGAGAATTTGCCTTGGATTGCCACTCAGTTCTATGTCAAGGACTAAAAAATTAATTAAAAAATAGAACTCATATATCTTGATCAAAACATCATCGATCATCCCACGTGGTGTCTTAATTGATCTATCAGCTAACTGTAGAGTGACCGATGTAGGTTTCAATTCTTCGGATCCAAAAAGTTCACAAATCGAGCTAGGTAAAAGGTTCACACTCACCCCTAGATCTAGGAGAGCTTGTTCGATGTGAAGATCTCCTATAATGCAAAAAATGGTAGGGGTACCTGGATCTTTAAGCTTTGGAGGGGTAGCATGCTGGAATACAGAGCTAGCTTGTTCGGTGAGGCATATTTTTTTCGAGAGTTGTGATCGAGATTTACGTTTCTGGATGCACAATTTCTTCAAAAATTGTGTAAGCTGGGACCTGTTTGATTGCATCTAGAAGGGAGAGATTAATTTGGACTTGCTTAAATAATTCCAACATCTCATCAAGTCTTCCTCCTTTCTTATCCACAAGAGTGGAGGCTTTTAGGGCACTCAAAATGGGGCTTTAGGCAAATAAGGTGATCCTGATGCAGTTGGTCCCTTTTCTACTTTTGTGTCCTCCTTGCTTTAGGTGATTTGGGCTTAGTCAGAGGTCTAGGGTCGGTCTCATTGATTTTACTAGTATGTTCAATGACCTTCCCACTTTTGAGAGTCATGAATGATTTGGCATGTTCAGAAAATGTATCTAGAGTATTGGAGCTCTCAACCATGAATTGTCCTCTCGGATTGCTCTCAGATTGGCTAGGTAATTTTTCTCCTTCTCTCCTACTGACTACAGTTGCTAGTTGACTTATTTGGATCTCTAGCTTAGCAATGGATTGCGTGTGGGAGTTAAGGGTCTGGGTGTTGACTTCTGATCGTTTTAATGCTTTTAGAACCTTATCCTCAAAAGCTGAGCTGTGACCAGCAATAGATGGTTGAGGAGTATTTTGAAACTGGTGGTATGGTCCATGTCTATATGTTGGATCCTGATAATTTGGTCTAGGTACAGCAGGGCCAACCACTGGCTGTGATCTCCAGAAAAAATTTGGTGGTTTCTCCAGCCGGGGTTATAAGTGTTCGAATATGGATCATTTCTTGATCTACGAGCTTGTTGGGTTTGAGCTTGCTGGACCTGCTCATGCACAAATTCAAAAAATTGAGGTACGGTTAGACATTCACTAACAAAATGAGTCGGGCTTGCACACAATGCACAAACATCTTGCACTGGATTAGGTAGAATCGAAGAGTGTCCGATATTCAGAAGATGGTCTAATTTTTAGGACAACTCATCTACCTTACTGTGGATATCCATAACATTTTCAATCTGATAGATTCCACTTCTTTTCTGTTGAGATATGGGTTGTTCTCTAGAGGTGGTAAACATGTGATGTAGGGAGTTCTCACTAAGTATTTCAAAGAGCTGCCAAGCCTCGTCCTCACTCTTTAGCATGAATATCCCACCACACGATGCATCGATCATTTATCGGTGTTACTCCGATAGACCATCATAGAAACACTGAACAAGTTGCCATTTGGGGACAGCGTGGTGGGGGCATTTATGAATAAGATTCTTAACCTTTCCATGTCTTATGAAAAAGTTCACCATCCAATTGCAAAAAACTAGTGATGGCTTTTCTAATTTGATTCATTTTTTTAATTGAAAAGTATTTCTTGAGAAATTCTCTCTGAAGATGGTCCCAAATTGAAATAATTATGGAATCTAGAAAGTTTAATCAATGCTTGGCTTTGTCCTTAAGTGAAAAAGAGAACAGTTTCAACCTAAGGGCATCATCGGAGAAGTTTTCGATTTCTACTGTGGAGCATATCTCAAAAAATTCGTCCAAGTGTTTATACGGATCCTCATTCGTCAGTCAATAGAATGATGGAAGCATTTGAATAATGCTGGACTTGATTTCGTATTATACCGCCTCCACAGGAGGAGGCTGGATATATGACGAGTAAGTGTAAGATGAGGGAGTAAAATACTCTCTCAATTATCGTGGTGGGTCAGTCTCTTTTTTGGATCCATGATTTTGATTTGGTTTATTCGAATCATTTTTTCTAGCTCTAGGTCTAATGGGTGTAAAACAGGTTATAATGATCGGCGTCCTCCCAAAAGATCTCATCGAGTTTTAATTTCAACAAGTTTTTTTTTTGAAAGAGAAGAGGAGAGTAAGAGGAGGGAAAAGAATTCTAAAGAAGAAAACCTAAGGAGTTCTAATGCTAAGAAGATAGAGAAAAATTAATTACATTTGATATTTTTAGTCAACAATCAAGTGGTTCAATCAATCCTATCTATAGGTTATCCTAGATCTAGATAGCTCCTAACTGCCAAGGTCACTTTCAAGCACTCCAAGTAGCAGACTAGCCGCTCAACTGACCAGATAAGTGTAAGGTTGGTGGGGGTCCCTCCGTTGCTTTCTTTAGACACCAACTATGTTGGTCAGATTAGCGAACGGAATCAATTAATGAACCACCTTCTTTCGGGACATAATCTCTGAATCACTTTCCTAGATACCAGTTAAACTGACTAACCTGAACCTGATCTAACTTTTAGGGTTCCTTGTCCTACTGAGCTCGAGGATCCTTAAGGGTCAACGTCTAATCGATTTTAATTAAAAATTTAGGTTAATGTAATTACAAGATGGTGATTTATGGGTCAAGGAAGGGTGATGAAATCCCCACCTTATGTTGATTAGGGTTTTGCCCTTAAGATTTTTTTTTTATGAAAATATGCAATGCAAAAGAAAAAGATGTCCAAACATGTTAAGTAAATTTTAAAATTTAATTGATTTATTATATTAGTCAAGTGTTATGTATTATCGTTATATTCTTTTTCTATTATGTTATCTTTTAGTAAAAAAAATAAAAAATAAGTTTTTAAATTAGATTAATTAGATATTAGAAGATCAAGTGAATCTAACTAAATAAAAAGTAAATCATACTAAGATTAAAAAGCAAGTAATATTCTACAAATAAAATAATAAATCAAATCTACCTTTAGGATAATAAATTATTCTAAGCTATAGAAAGCAGTAAATCATTAGAAATAATAAGCAATAATAAATAAGGTAACTACTTAACTATGTGAATAAGGTAATCTCACAGTTAAGAATAAAAGGTAACTACGTAATCCAAATAAAAGGTCAAGAATCTAATCTACTTATGAAGTAAGAAATCACTAATTATATAAAATAGTAAATTATTCTAATCTATAGAAAGTAGTAAATTACTAGGTTATAGGAAGTAAAAATATTTTATACATGTAAATAAAGAAATCTAAATATAAAATAGTAAATCTACCATATACGAAGAGTAATATAAGGCAAAAATTTTGAAAAAGAATACATAAAAGGCAATCAAGCAATCTAAAGTAAGAAATAAAAATCTAAAAAGTAGTAAAAATTTTTTATTTTATAAATTTTTTTTTAAACAATCATGCCAAAAACTCCAGCAATGGAGCCAAAATTTGATGCGTGTCGTAGCACACCAAAATTAACCCTACTCACTACTATGTAGATAGGTGAGTCGGGATCGTATCTGCAGGAATCTTAGTTGATTGTTTTGAAAATATAAAAAAAATAATAAATTATAAAAAAAAACTAAGAAAGAAAAGAAGCATGAAAAATAAAATTATTTTTATTAATCTAATAAAGAAACATACATAAAGAAAAGAAATAAAATTACGATACAAGACAACTAAACCAAGTTGAACTTCTTGCTGCGCCCGATGGTGGATGTGTCTCCTTGAATCTTTCATCTTCCTCCATGCAGACAGCGATAGGATGGCTGGAAGGCTTGATACAGAACTCCAAGAAGAAAGATTGATGGAAGCGGATATGTAACAGAGAAAGGGTAGCGGCACTAGGATTAGAACATTTCCTAGATTTGATGGGATGTGAAAAAGAGATCTATGGAGGAATATATTGTGCTAAGGTTAGTATCTCCCCTAAACTTATGAAGAAGAGGAAGAGGGAGAGAGAAAGAGAGAAGTTTGAAGAGAACTTAGGTGTTGGCTTGATTGAAAAAGAGGGAGGCCTTGAGGTTCTATTTATAGAGTGAGGGGGCTAGGGTTTCATGAAAAGAGAGATGGAAGTATGAATAAGGACCTTTGGATCTTCATATTGATTCTCCTCCGTTGATCAATAAGTCGTGTTCACACTTAGTTCCATTTATCTTTTAATCTGAGCCTTTGATTGGAGAGGTTGCTTCTTGACCCTTGATTTTTAAGTTGGTTCACACTGAAATAAGAGATGATTACTTGGTTCACTCAAATCAGAACCAATTTGAGCCCAAATTGAATCGTATGAACCCAAACTTCCAATTACCTGCAAAATAGACTAGATAGCATTAAATTTTTAATAAAATAATATTAATGATTACAATATTTAGTGCCTCTAGCATCCTAAATTAAGTATTCATCAACAATGTTGTGTATCCTCCCTAGTATTCTTCAATGCAAGCCCAGTGTGTCACTAACAGGTATTCGTATTAGCAAAACTGCAAGATCTTGCCGGAATGAAAGTTTGAAAACCATTCATGAGGTTAACTTTATTCTATCTTTTCAAAAGTTATAAGGCAATTTGAATTATTCATTTTGATGGTGAATTCTAAATTTTTTATGCTAATGGGCAATGTTATCTGCTAATTGAACAATCCTAGGCCACTTAAATGGGTTCAACAACGGCAAACAACTCAAAAGCAAGTCTTGAACTAAAAAACATGGTCCTTCTATCAAGTTGGCCAAGATTGGACCTAGTTATTTGAAGGGAAACGTGGTGGTTTTCTGCATGCATTTTTAAAATTTTTACTGCAGAATATATATAAATTAAATAATTTAATCTACAATGCATACATAGATCAAATCTAAAACTACCATACAGGATCTATGAAATGAACTAATATACATTTATGTAAATCTAAAATCTAAAATTCAGCATACATAGATCTTATCTATATTATACTTAGATCATATCTAAATATGAATTGAGTTCAAAACTCAATACCTGAGCGTGGGTAGTAGATTATCGCATCTAAAATTCATGATAGTTGGTTCTTCATGATGCTCAGCAATTGCACATGCATTTGACCTCCACGAAAATCCATATGAAGCTTTTGTGCTAATCGATCTCTCCGAAAGTGCTAGCTTGCGAAGACACATTTTGTTGGCTGATCTAAGAGGAACATGAAGAAGATGAAGAACAAAAAAACTCTCTCTTTTTCTTTCTAGATTCATGCATCAAATCTTTATAATAGAGATCAAAGAAGAATCCTTTTTTTTTTAATTTTTTTATGCATAAGAGAGAATCTTTCTCTCTTCCTTTCATGCCTTTAAGAAGAACTTTTTTTCTCTAATTTTTTATAATGAAAATCAGATCTAATCTGATTTTTTATGCAAAAAATAACATGAATTTTCATATCCTAAAAAAAATCAAAAAGAAAGATCCAAGAGAAGAACCGTTCTTCTCTTTTCTTCTCCCTTTTTCTCCTTAATCTAGAGCCCTAGGAAGCCCCAAACACCCATCTGATTTTTTTGATATTTTTTTAAATTTTTATATTAAAAATCAGATCTAATCTAATTTTTATACTAGAAAAAAATAAAGAATAAATTAGAGAGAAGAACTCCTCCAAAGTTGCGCACTAAAAGAAGATCCTTTCTTCTTTCTTCTTTTCCTCTTGTTAAGAAGAACTTTTCTTCTTTATTTTTCTGCTGTAAAACCAGCAAAGGAGATCTTCTTTGACACCTAAGAACCAGCAAGCAAAATCATGAAAAATCCCTTCTAAAGAGGCTTGAACTAGGGGCTTCATATAGGAGGACATGGGGCATCCAAGGGTTGGTCGCCCCTTCTCCTAAAAACTTGGCGACAAGGAGGGAGGGGGCGCTATTTTTTTCGAAAGAAATAAGAGGGGGCACGGCTCTTAGTTGGGGCGTGGGTTCTGATGGTGAAAGGAGAGGAGGCATGGAGGATTTAATGTCATATCGGGTTGTTAAGAGTTGATTAAGTCCTAATCTAAATAGGACTCATGATTCTTGGTCTAACTCTAACTAATTCTTGGATCCAATCCTAATCAACTTAGGAATTAATTATAACAAATTAACTAATTAGGTCCTAGCCCAATTAGAAAATCAATTAGATCCTAATCCAATTAGAAAGTTAGTTAGATTAAAACTCCATCTGTGGGAAGCACTTTTTATTCAATAAGGCTTGATCCAATCAAGCCTATTATCCAATGGGATTTGATCCAATCAAACCTAAATCAAATTAAATTGAATCTCATTCAATTAAATTTGATTTGCATCCCTTAAGATCAATTGGAACAAGCCTTAGGATCAATTAAAGCTTGATCCAATCAATCCAAAGAAATCCTAATTGAATCCAATTCAATTAGATTTGATCCAATCCCCATTGCTCAATCAAATTGAGCCAATTAACCATTTCAAATTGTTAATTAATTGTTCCTCTAATTTATCAATCTTTAGTAAATAATTTATTGCAACCTTTGCATAGATTTAATCATCAATCATATTGATAATTAAATCCTTCAACGATTTATAATCGTTGATCAGCCATTTGATCAAACTGGTACTTCTATGTGTGTAACCCCATAGATTCGAATTTAAGTCGGTAGCACAAGAATAATTTTTATACTTATCGATATAACCATCTACTAATAGGACCCAATATCCGGATAGGCTGAATGTATGCTCAGCAACACTCAAGAACTTACGTGGATATAATTATCGTATATTTCATTCCTTTGACTCTCATGCTCAAAGATAACTTAGAGTTAAACTGTCAACCCTAGATGAGTGATCCATATTGTGTTTCAATCTCA
The DNA here is from genome assembly GCF_000442705.2 of Elaeis guineensis. Lineage (NCBI taxonomy): Eukaryota > Viridiplantae > Streptophyta > Magnoliopsida > Arecales > Arecaceae > Elaeis > Elaeis guineensis. The sequence continues at coordinate 139,289,410 of NC_026000.2, read as the reverse complement.
AAAATCCTATGACTCCTCACTAGGACTACTCTGTCCAGAATTTTACTGAAGAAACATAGTGATACATCATCTCCAATTTTACTTGGAGCAATCAAGCCCATCTTGACTCGCACTCAGACTTCACAAGTATTTGACTGTACCTAAAAATCTTCCATCACCAAATTAAAAATTTGGATAGTCCGACACCAAAGCACAGTGAGTTGCTTATAAGTCACCGAGGTAATCTCGAGTCAGAGAGACACTTATACTCATATCCTATCAAAACAACCCTTGACAGCATAGTACTTCGAAGTTGGTCACGCTCAGTGAAACGTACTCCTATATTTCACCCATATACCATACCCGTATCTCCACATACCTTGGTTAAGAGGACAACCAACTAATATAGCACACAATGACCTACACTTATATAATTATCATCCTGATAATAATTATATCATTTGATTGCGAGCAGAATTTAAGAACTACATGATAAATCTTCTTTTATCATTTTGAAAGTAGCTCTAAGGACTTCATCATAACACATGAGTTCTATTTAGGAAGATGTGTTCTTTATGATGAATCTGTCAGATAATATTTATCAATTTATAATTCATATATATCATGGAGTGCAATCATCTACAACCTAAATGATTGACTTTAGAATACATTTTCCAATAACTCCCACTTGGACTAAAGCCAATCAGATCGGTATCAAATATCCGTCTTCCATTTGTGATCATCGAACTCCTTAGATCCGATTGCTCTAGTCAATGGGTTGGCCAAGTTCTCCTTTCAGTCGATCTTCTTAAAGTTGACTTTACCTCAATCTTTTCAGATAAGATGATTGCAATGCAGAAAGTATTTGGTTCTTAGATAAAACATCAGTTCTTCAGCTTGAACTATGGCTCCAATGTTACTGTCAATACAGAAGGACCAGACCATCAATGGAAGGTGCCACTTCAAGCTCGCTGATGAACTTTCATAACCAAACAACTTCTTTGTCAGCATCAAATATCGCAAAGAACTCCGTATCGCAAACAAAATTGGCTACTAAATACCGCATGGAACCTTTTCAGCATATCGCTCCTTTTAGGGTAAAAACATAACCTGACATAATTTTGTCATTTCAATTCGACTAGAAACTGGAATCAATATTTCGTGAATTTTAAGTCAGATTCTCCACAAATGAGCTATTGGTCCTTAGTATTTCATAAATAGTTAAGGATGGTTCTCATAACATTCCAAATCTTTATGAAGAACAGAGATACAATCAAGCTTTTATTCCCTGTAATGTAGGGATATCATTTTCGATTAAGAAAACTTCATCTCAAACAATACGAAGAATACTATTACAGAACTATTAGTCCATTTGTACATATAAAATTCTGCTTCATTCTCAACAAAGCCATACATTCAAAACATACGTTTCAACTCCGAAAGCTTGATTCAATCCAAATGGACTTGAGGATTGCCAAAAAAAAATATCTCGTCATAGTCAATACTATAATTTTGATGAAATCTCTTAGCAACCAGACAGAATTAATAGATCTCTACCTTTTCGTGTGCACCTTTTATCCATCTAAAATCCACTTACACCCTATGGGTCTTACCCCTTCAGATGAATCAACGAATGTCCATACATCATCGATCTTCATAGACTTTATTTCAGATTTAATGGCTCCAAGCTACTTCTCAAAGTTAGATCCCTGTATAACATCCGTATGGGAGATTAAATCCCCACCTCGAATCTAAAAACTGAAGTATCTGTCTGACTGACATGGTACTCTACTGTATCTCCTCAAGGATGCCTTTACATCAGGCTTCGAATTTAATCTAATTAAATCTGGTTCTGTTGGTTTATATGTCAGAGTCAGTTTTTCTACCTATCAAGCTTCACCAAGCTTATTCTTAACAACATGAGTTCCTTCACCAAAAAACTTTTTTTTCAAAAAGCATATCTTAAAATTCACGAATATCCAATGTCCATTAAGAAGATAAAAGAATATCCTTAATTTCTTTGGGATATCCTAAAATAATATTTATCAGATCAAAATCTAAGTTAGTCAGTCTGTGAATATTTCACATAAATCCGACACCACAAACTCAAGGGAAGAGAGCATTGAATTACCCAAGTCCATATCTCATATGAAAATTTGGTGATCGATTTGCTCGGAATGTTCTTGAGTGCATATCAAGTACTCTATTGCATAACCTCAGACAAACCAGCAAATCCATAGTGGACTGAACTATATCTAACAAAGTTTGATTTCTTTTTTCAGATATCCTTTTAAATTGTGGTGTCCCAAGAGATGTCCATTGAGAGAGAATCCAATTCTCTTCTGGATATGTCTAAAACTTACTATAAAGATATTCACTTCATCAGTCTAACCGATGAGTTCTAATATTATTTGCAGTTTATTTTTCTACCTCATTATAGAATCATTTGAACATTTTAAATAATTCGAACTTGTGCTTTACAAGCAAAACACACCCATACCAAGATAGATCGTCTAAAATTTTAATGCAGTAAAGCCCTCTTCTGGCACTTATGTTCATGAGTACAAATACATCAATATGTATCAAACTCAAAATATTACTGGCTCATTCACCCTTTCCAATAAAAGAAAGTCAATTATGCCAAAGATAGACTTTAGTGACATTATCTAATCTAAGGTGCTAGTTAGATGTGCATATTACACTAACAAGCTATGGTACTAGGTATATACCATTTTAACTTGTCCACTCATTATTGTAGTATCATTCACAATGATATCACAATAATCATTCTTATTGACACCATCAATAAGATTGAACAATAGTGATAATCACTTAAAATGACATCATCAAGATTGAAAATAAGCTCGATGATTCCTAATGTTAGGATTGGAATAGACTTCCATCTCTTACATTCAGGAGTCTCTTGCTGTTTTCAAACCTTCTACTATCTTGAAGTCTTTGCAACTATCTGCAAATATGACTTACACTGTCGGTATCCAATACCCAAATAGTAGTATCACTAATAGAGAAATTTCAAGAAATTATCATATAACTATCTCGACTAGCAACCATTTGTTGATTTTTCTTTTAGGCCTATTTGGGTTAGCCTTAGACTTCTTGATCAATTTAGCCAAAAAACTATGCTTAACTTCTAATACTGCCTATCAAAGTTACGTCCGATAACATTGTCACTGTCTAACAGTGGACAGAGCGAAAATATTCTAACCATTTCTGAAAAGAGAATAGATGACCTATTAGTATATGAACTATTTTAAGCATAAAGACTTGAATTTTAATCTAAAGATTTCTCACTATTTTATACGAATTGATAGCCTCTACCTCCAATTCAAAAAATTACTTTAATTCCTTAGCGAGTACTAGAATCCACATAGACTGCAAACAGGCCCGAAAAGGCTCGGCCAATTTGTGTGCATCGATGGATAGATTCTCATTCAATTATTTCTTCAAATAATTTTTAGTAATTAGTTTCGCCCCAGATTTTATTTCAGCAGACGATGGATCTCTACTGAAAGTACCGGTTAGGTCCAACCATTAATATGAACCTACTAAGTGATTCTAAATAATGAATGATCAGATCCGAATATGGCTCGACCAACCCAACCAATCATCAGATAGTACAACAGAGTCATCATATGATGAATGATAATTTCATCATTCAGAGAAACACCGGATGGTGCCTGCAATGTCAATCAAAAATAATGGACCCATTACCATTCACCTTAATGGAAGGCTATGATCTAGTTATCCCCATAACTAGCTTATTTTATAGACCTAATAATTTAGAAGATTTGGTTAATATATTTTATAAGATATCGATCGACCTACAAGTCATAAATCCTCCCACCGACTTCACCAAGTCATAAAAAAGATTAGAAACTAGCTGGTCCAACCAGCAAGTCGTAAATCCTCCACTGACTTCACCAAGTCATGAGAAAGACTAGAGACAAGTCGGTCCAGGATACCTAAATCAATCATACTGATTAACCTTAACGATATGGGTCAACTGAAATCATTCAGTGATCTAATCAGCCTAATGACTCGGGTTCAACTACTGAGCCACAATCAAGGTCCATATAGTTTAATCAAAAATATAAACTCACCTTCTATAACTATTGTGTTTGATCTAGAGTATTCTTGACCTAATCTAATTCAACTATTGGTTAGATCAAATTAACTATCTTTTTAGTCCATTAAGTCTTTGATTTTTAACCATAGATCTAACCCAATTAAAAGGACCTGATTTGAGCTAACCCATGCCCACATTTTATGCAATATCATTAGATCTTTAATCATAATTATAGATCTAAAATATTTTTTAATTCTCAATTAAGTGTAGCATTAACATGGGTTAAAGTTATTAATTGAAACCATTTCAATTTTGTAAAATAATTTTACATCATTTTTATCCAAAATCTTTTTGTTCTGAAAACTAGGTCAGCTCACCCCTGAACTGAGTCAGCTCACTTCAGTGGGTCGACTAAGTCTGATACTTGATCGACTAACTGATCATGAACAGTAACCATTATTTTCGATCTGAGACAACTGGATCAACTCAGTCAGCACTGAGCCAACTAAGCCAGGAGACTGGGTCGACTCAGTTCAAAACTGAGTCAGCTCAGTTGACATGCCAACAGGTATCATATAGTTTTAGATCGAAAATTCTCATATAAACTAAAATAAAATTAATCATAATGAACTTTTAAATCATATCTAAATATTTTATGATTCTAAATTTTATTTTTCATGATTAAAATAATTTTAATCATATAGATTAGATATTTTACTTTTCATATAACTCAAGCTTTGTACCACATACAATAAATCTTAGGATTTCAACATTTAGAATTTTATAGAAAAATAAGTTCTTTCTTTCGTATTTTTTTTTATTAGATTAAATCACATAGCATCCCCACACGCCATAAGAGCATCCTATCGAATATGAAGAGAGAACTTTTAAATCTTTCTTGCTCCTATGACCGGAAGGCTTGGTGATCAACCCAATCTAAGTACTTGCTAATCAGATCATCTAATCTACTAACATATCATATATACAAAAATTTATATCTAATTTAAATTATTTTAGATCTAATTTTTATATTAGATCATATCTAAAATTGGATCATAACACATCTCATATATTACAAAAATTAAATTTCAAATCTACATGCATATACGTTCATGTCATAACGAACTTTGGCTCTAAAATTATTTGAAGGAAGCATGATGATTTTGTGCATGCATTTTTAAAATTTTTACAGCGAAACATATATAGATTAAATAATTAATATACAATACATGCATAGATCAAATTTAAAATTACTATACAAAATCTATGACATAAACTAATATGCATGTATGTAAATCTGAAATCTAAAATTCAGCATACATAGATCTTATCTATATTATATTTAGATCATATCTAAATATGAATTGAGTTCAAAACTCGATACCTAAGTGCAGATAGTAGATCACCACATCCAAAATCTGTGGTAGTTGATTCTTCATGATGCTCAGCAACCACACACGCATCTTGCCTCTATAGGTATCCATACGAAGCCTTTATACTGATCGATCTCTCTGAGAGTGCTAGCTCGTGAAGATACCTTTTGTTGGTTGATGTAAGAAGAACATGAAGAAGATGAAGAACAAGGAGATCTTCTTCTTTCTTTCTGGATCCACATATCAAATCTACGATAGAGATCAAAAGAAAAACTCTTTCTTCTCAATTCTCCCACGCACAAGAGAGAACCTCTCTTCCTTTTATGCCTTTAAGAAGAATTTTTTTTCTCTAATTTTTCATGATAAAAATCAGATCTAATATGATTTCTCATACAGAAAATAATATGGACTCTCATGCCCTAGGAAAACCAAAAAGAAAGATCCAAAAGACCTTTTTCTCTTTGATCTAGAGCCCTAAGAAGTCCCAAACACCCAATCTGATTTTTTTAATATTTTTTCTCTAAATTATCATGTTAAAAATTAGATCTAATCTGATTTTTATACTTGAAAAAAATAAAGAATAAATCAGAGAGAACTTCTCCCAGACTACATACTAAAAATAAGACCCTTTCTTCTTTCTTCTCTTCCTCTTGTTAGGAAGAACTTTTCTTCCTTATTTTTCTACTGTAAAACCAGCAAAGGAGATCCTCTTTGATGCCTAAGAACCAGCAAGCAAAGCCATGAAAAATTCCTTCCAAAGGGGCTTGAACTAGGGGCTTCATGTAGGAGGATATAGGGCGTCCAATGGTGATAAGGAGAGAGGGGGCACTATTTTTTTTGGAAGAAACAAGAGAGGGCATGGCTCTTAGTTGGGGTGTGGGTTCTCACGGTGAAAGGAGAGGAGGCGTGGAGGATTTAATGCCATATGGAGTTGTTAAGAGTTAGTTAAGTCCTAGTCTAAATAGGACTCATGATTCTTAGTCCAACTCTAACTAATTCTTGAACCCAATCCTAACCAACTTAGAAATTAGTTATAACAAATTAACTAATTAGATCCTAGCACAATTAGAAAATCAATTAGAACCTAATCCAATTAGAAAGTTAGTTAGATTAAAACCCCATATGTGGAAAGTACTTTTTATTCAATAGAGCTTGATCCAATCAAGCCTATTATCTAATAGAGTTTGATCCAATCAAATCTAAATCAATTAAATTAAACCCATTTAATTAAATTTGATTTGCATCCCTTAAGATCAATTGAAACAAATCCTAGGATCAATTAGAGCTTAATCCAATCAATCCAAAGAAACCCTAATTGAATCCAATTTAATTAGATTTGATCCAATCCCCATTGCTCAATCAAATTGAGCCAATTAGCAATCAAATTATTAATTAATTATTTTTTAATTTATCAATCTTTAGTAAATAATTTATTACAACCTTTGCATAGGTTTAATCATCAATTATATTGATAATTAAATCTTCAATAATTTATAATCATCGATCAGCCATTTGATCAGACATATACTTCTATATGTGTAACCCTATAGATTCGAACCTAAGCCAGTAGCACAAGAACAATTCTTTTACTAATTGATGTAACTATCTAGCAATGAGACCCGACGTCTGAATAGACCGAATGTATGCTTAGCAATACTCAAGAACCTACGTGGATATAGTTACTATATAGTTCATTCCTTTGACTCTCGATGCTCAAGGATGACTTAGAGTTAAACTGTCAACTCTATATGAGTGGTCCACATTGTGTCTCAATCTCAAAAATTCTGTGACTCCTCATTAGAACTACTCTGTCCAGAGTTTTGCTGAATTGAAATACAGTGATGCATTATCTCCAATTTTACTTGAAACGATCAATCCTATCTTGACTCACACTCAGACTTCACAAGTACTTGACTGTATCCAAAAATCTTCCGTCATCGAATTAGAAATTCGAATAGTCTGGCACCAAAGCACATTGAGTTGCTTCAAGTCACCGAAGCAGTCTCAGATCAGAGAGACACTTATACCCATATCCCATCAGAGCAACCCTTGACAGTAAAGTACTTCAGAATTGATCACGCTCAGTGAAATATACTCCTATATTTCACCCATATGCCATGTCCGAGTCTCCACACACCTTGGTTAAGAGGACAACCAACTAATATGGCACACAACGGTCTACACTTACAATTATCATCCTAGTAACAATTATATCGTTTGATCATGAACAGGATCTAAGAACTACATGATAAATTCTTCTTTATCATTTTGAAAATAGCTCTAAGGACTTCATCATAATACATAGTTCTATTTAGAAAGATTTATTTTTTATGATAAATCTGTCAGATAATATTTATCAATTTATAATTCATATATATACATGGAGTGCAATCATCTACAACTTAGATGATTGACTTTAGAACATATTTGTCAACACTATTGCAACAAGATCTTACCAAAAAGGCTAGCCGAAAAGTGTTATTTTGGTTCCTTGCCCTATGTAAGTATCCAAGATCTATCCAATGCATAGCTAATGTAGGACTAAACGCATGCATGCACAGTCCTCACATATCCCTCTTAAGGTTTTACATCTCGATGGGATGAAAAGCATCCCAACCATCCCATCCCATTCCTATGAGGAAACAAGATCGGGACGGGCTTGGGACTCCGAAACCCTTCCATGTAGGGAGAAAAGAAGAAAGAGGAAAGAAGAAAAGGAACAAAATATGAAGAAAAGGAGAAAAACAAAGGACATAAGAAGAAAAATGAAAAAAAAAAAGAAAGAAAGGGAGAAGAAAAAGAAAGAAAAAGGAAAGGAAAGAAAAAGCGGAAAAGAAAAAAAGAAAGAAATTAGAAAGAAAGAAAAGAAGAAGGGGAGAAAATAAAGGTTATCTATCGGGATGCATAATCGGGACTACTGTCGGGACAAGACTAAAGGGAACAGCGGGGTATCTCGTTCTATGGAGACAATAGGATATTTTTATTCCACGGGATTTAAAACCTTATTCCATCCCATATAAGCTCTGTCATTCTGGCCAGGCTAAAAATCCAATCTATTCAAATCCAATCATAAAACCACGAATCCTATAACAAGCACCACATCGTGAACAACCCAAATAGGCTTGCATTACAACATCCCCAAATATACATGAGCCATATGTTGGATCCATTCTGATATCATTTGTAACAATCAAGGACCTCATCGAAAAAGACTAAGATGTTATTGGATTCCTTGACCCTATATAAATACTCAAGACCTACTCAGTGCATAGCCGATATGGGACTAAACACATGCATATATGAATCCTCGCATATTCATTGTTATATACCTAAGTTCCATTTGAAAATATCATGTTCAACACAATACCCTTTTTAACTAAAACCACAATACCCCTGTAGCTAAGCCCATAGAACTGCACTTAACTCCTACTGAGTAGGTCCATAATAATCAAGTCCCAAAATAGTCATAATACCAACCTTTAGTAGGGGTCATAACATTATTAGACTAAGAATCCAAATCCAAACATATCAAAGCATCTTTATAAAAAAATATATATCATAGTCTAATCAAAGTACACATATTCCACATAAGACCTATATATGACATGCATAATATTTCATAATAAAAATATTACTTCCAAACTACAAATTTATTTTTTATTCAAACACAGTTTCATATAGTTCATAAATTGCATGTAAATCGATATATGACTTTTTTCATGTCAAAAATTTATATTGATTAATTAAACAATCTAGGAAAGGTGGACCACTACTTCCACATCTATGATGCACTAGGTAGAGGTTGGGTACCTATAAAAGGCCAAGGAAATCCAAATTACACCTCCAACTAGTCTTTTTGGTTAAGATCTTGAGTTGTTATGATATCAAGTTTAATGGGCCATAAGAGTCCTTGATAAAATAATTAGACATGTATAATATACACATGAATTAATCAATTAGTAACTATTAAGTATTAGCAATCACATGGTAACTATCAGCAACATTACCATATCTGTTTTGTTACTATGTAAAAACTCTTCTTCAAAAAGAAGTTATGGAACATAGACAATGTCGGTTTTGTTACTGTCTGTTTTGTATTTCTATGATCTTTAAGATCTGGTATTATTCCCATGTTTTTCTTCCACCATCAATTTTTTAAACTCAATTCTACCAACTCCTAAGCGGCTACCCATTGAGCTTTGAGCCCTCTTGCACAAAACAGTTGTTCAGGTTCACCTCCAAATCATTTGTTTCTTTCACCCGACATCTTAGTCCACTTGGTTGCTGAATACTTCAACCTAAGGTAATGTTACCTGCTTTAGAAACTCCACAAAGCTCAAACTCCAATCTGCATCCTAAAACATTTTTTATTCGAAGCATTTTCCAAAATATTTGCTCCTGCATCCGCTCCCAATTTTAGCAATGAAGGTCCATGCCTACCAGTTGGACCTTTAATCCAAAACCTTAGGCTGCACTCTAGTCAATCACTTTTGTTCACATTAGAGTTTAGAGAACTCAGATTGATAGTTCAATTCATATAAACATTGCAAATTGAACATGGTTAGACAGCAAAGCATGAAATTTAGTCCTAGGTACCCCCAGACAAGTATTGCATGGACATGGATACAAGAACTGGATTTAGACATGTTTCCAAGCACCGAAATTAGTAAAAGAAACCATTTTGTAAAAGAAAATGTTGAAAGATATATTCATTAATGTCTTACATTATACGTGTTTCTCATTCAAACTTTCCAATTAGCTTAAGCATTTAAAAGAAATGACATTTTGCAAAGTTATTTTATGTATACGTGCTTGACAACTAAAAGAAACACATATTGTCCAAAACAGCCGGATATCAAGGTCCAAGTAACGCAGGACCAAACCTTTTAGTTTCATATCCACTGGATTCTCCTCCACATCCATTATCAATTTTGTATTGGAACTACAATTTTCATCATCAAATTTTAATTAAAATTCATGTCTAAATTGAACTTTCCCACAACATATTGGTTAAGCTTAGCCCAAAACACTAAGGGCCAGTTTGGATGCTGGTTGTATAAAGGTTAGGGATGGGTCAGCCGAACAAGAGCGAAAAAGGCATGTTATGTTCTATCAACCAACGCCCAAAAAAGCAACGTGACCCAATTAACTTTATTTCATAGGGAAAGATGAAATAAAGTTAACTATCAGAGCTTTCTCTTCTCTCTCTCTTCACTTCTTTGCTTCGTTCTACAACTTATCCCACTAAACCTCAAAATGTCAGCCAAACAATGAATAATTCTAATGCATGGTTACCTGGTTAGCAAGTTCTGACCAATAGTTTCATCTTTCTCCCCCCCCCCCCCCCCCCCCCAAATTAACTATTTGGTTCAGTTCGTAGACCATACCACACCAGTGGTATTTCTATGTGTGAGCAGTGATGGGTGAAGGTCTGGTTAGGTCTTCAATTTGTGACATACAACGCAATATCCATGATGGTGAATCTTGTGCATAAAATCTAATCATTTTCTCACCAAGTTGGGTCTTGAAAACAAACTCAGGCATCTTTCTCATGCTTTTAATATAGTTTTCCTAGATCCTATGCTAAAAATTTTGTTAAGGAAATAAATGTCATGCTAAAGAACTCGTTACAATACAAACTTACAGAGAAGATGCATAGGACCATCATAAGTTCATAAAATACAACGTTGAACAGGTTATAGTAAAACAAATCACAGAATTTATTGACTAGACATTCTGCAAAAGGAAAGTTGACCAGATTGCAGACTCTGTATGTCAGTGATTTTCAGCTACCATAGGAGTTTAAAGAAACAAACATAGACAGCTAATAAAATATAATATATGTTTTGTAAACTTTTTAAAACAATAATATCCATTAATTTGTGTTAACAAAAACAAATTTAAAATAATAGTTCGAGAATAATAAATAAAATAGTAGTGATTTCTAAATTCATGCAAGTATATGCACTCTAATACTGACCATTATCATCATCATCTGCTTCATCGAAACAAATCACATATTCTCTAATTTCCCCAGTAATGCTACCTTCTAAGTGACTCACTATTATTCCATGCTGATAAACCATCTCATTTGAACCAAACCAAGTCTTTCTCTAGCTTGGTCTACCCACATACAGAACCTCCTTTTGATTATTAGTTCTGCAAGAAACATTTCGGGATCAAATGCGTACACAATACGGAAACTCCAACTGAATACTTTACCACCAAACTACAGGAGAAGCAACTGAAATATAGATTAAAAAAAAATAGATACAGCATATTCATCACACCACAATTCTGAATGATGTACTAGCAGGAGACAGACATTTGTTATATTTAATGAATAACTGTATTACCTAACTACATTTGCAAAGAAACTTGCTGACATCGAATGATGCCTGCAGCTCCACCGTAACACAACCATCTTTCACTCCCTCTGTTCATGTTCCACCTTACCCTATGCATAGCCACAACTTTGGGAGGGTGTGCTTCAAACTGTTGTGGAGATCCTTCATCTTTGTTTTCGTTTCTTTGCAATATCCCTTGCTCTATTTCAGCATGAAATTTTGTTTGCACAGCAATAGCACTTGCATGCTGTTTCTTCCTCTCATTCTTTCTGGATTTTGATGTTGTATTTCCCATTGTTTCTTCACTACCTAAACATGAAGCTGGTAAGCAAGGGAGAGAACTATTTGTAGGAAACTTTGGCAGCAAGAATGGTTAGAAATTTCTATGATCACCTGAAACAGCATGACCTGTTTGTTTTGCCTGGTCCACATCTGACAAGCAACCATGCAACTGCATGGTCGGAGCAGTGTCCACACAGTCATCAACCGACTTCTTTTGCACAAAAGGAATGTTGGGCAATGGAACATCAGGTAGCGGACTATTGATCTCAAGAACTTGGCCTTTTTCCATAAGTGACCCGCAAAGGAAATGCGGTTTAGGGTTTCGCTTTGGATCTTTGTCCACAGCTTCAGTAAGCTACTCAGGAGAAGAGTTTGACAATTATCTCAGAAATGATATGCATTGTCATTTTATATCATTTAAAAAATGATCTAGAAAGAAATCATTGTATTGGATAGGGATAAACATCTCATTAAAGCTTACATCAGATAGTTCAGTTACCTGAAACCGAACTGTAGATCCATCTGCACTACAATAAGCAACGAGACCTGAGAATTAACAAAAATATAGATTGATTGATAAGTACAATATATTGGTTTACAAGCAGGAAATCAGGAAGCAGCATGTACTATTTTACCGTTATAATGACAGCGCACTGAGCAACACTAGGATCACAGTTCATACATATCCTTATAACATATGCATCTCCGAATGGATGTGTACGCATACAAGATACCCATTCCTAGCTCGCTAATGTTGGAGACAGAATCAATGGAGAATAATGTGGAACAAGTTGAATAAAATTCACTCTATCCACAACCTGGAGTGTAATAGATTATTTCCCAACAATGAAAAACATATTATCTTCCCCATAATACCATGGAAGCCATATGTATAAAATATGATGATCATTTATACTCAAAGATTTAAGTACATTATATTGTTGACCTCAAGAATTGATTTTGATGAATAACAAAACGTTTGAATATATATTTGAACTAATAAGCTCATTAAAATCATATTTCAGGAAAAATTGTAGAGTATCAAAAAAAAAATTCAATAATATATTTGAAAATAAAAAGGAGAAATCTGAAGCTTTTGAAGAGCATTGCACATCTCAAACAACGCTGGAGGAAGATATTTGAAAGTTGAAATTGAAGAGACATTCAAATTGAAAAATATCACAAAAAATTCAGTGGAGGGCATCTCGAGTTGACTCAAAATGATTCTGAATCGACTCAAACCGGAACGGCACACAAAAGCATTTTGACACGTTCTCTAGTCGACTCAAGTCTGGCGTGAGTCGACTCAAAGACGAGCTAAGTCGAGTCGACTCAAGTTGCTCGAGTCGAAGCCACAGGATGCCAACAGAAAACTGATTTTTAGGACAAAAGACTCACAGATCGAGTCAACTCAAGGCACAGCTGAGTCGACTCAAGGCTCAAATTGAGTCGACTCAAACTCCAACGGCTAATTCTACAGAAAATTCAGAACGGTCCAGAAATGCTTCCAACGGCTATTTTTTGGATCCAAACGGCTAGAAAAAAAAAATGACTTTTTGAGATTCCAAACAGTGAGTTAAGGTCAAAAATAATATTTTGAAGTGACAAGACAAGAGAATCAAAGTGAGAAGCACAAAAATAAGAGAAAAAATCCAAAAAGCATTGAAAAAGAATGCATTCAATTCTCAACTCATTGAAATATCAAATCAAAACATTCTCTTCAGCAAGAAGACAAACTCATTCCTCCAAAAGCTTCCACAAAAAAAGAGCCAAGAGCTTTATCGATTTTATTGCTCATTAAAGGAGCTTTTTGTTTTCATTTGTCTTTCTACTTTTGTTCTTATTATAACTAGCTTTAATAGGATTTTGAAGCTAGAAGATAGGCCCATCCAAGCCTAAGAATTGGAGTGTAAACCAAGGGTTAGCTTGTTTGCTGGTTGTGGTTGGTGATCCGGTGTAAAACCAACTAATTTTGGATAGTGAGCCTAGAAAACCATCCGACTGTAATCTTGAAAAGATTATAGTGAAATTCTCAAGTGGATCTTGGGAAGTGGACGTAGATGCAAAGGGCACCGAACCACTATACATCGATTGTGTTTGTGATTGTGTTCTTCTTTCTTACTCTCCTTGCATTTATATTTCTGTATATCCTGTTTCTGCACTCATCAATACTTCACTAGTTTTCACAACAGTACATTATTTGCTTAAATTTTAAAAAACTCAATTCATCCCCCCCTCTTGGGTTGTTCTACTGGACAACAAGTGGTATCAAAGTCCGAAACTCACTTGCATTTGATTTAACAATCAAGAGTTAAGATCAAATGGCAATCCAAATGAATGTGTCTCTTGTCAAAGGACAATCGACTAACCATCCACCTTTGTTCAATAAAACAAACAACACGTATTGGAAAGCACGCATACACATTTACATTCAAGCACTTGACTATCAACTTTCGAGAGTTATAGTCAAAGATCCACACACCCACAATAAAAGTAGATGGTAATGATGTTTCCAAGCCCGAAGAGGATTGGGATGAGCATGATATGAAATTAATTGAATTAAACACAAAAGCTATAAATGTTATACATTTTGCATTAGATGCTCACGAATTCAATAGAATTTCTACTTGTATTTCTGCTAAGAAGATTTAGGATAGATTGGAGGTTACCCATGAGGGTACCAATCAAGTCAAGAAGTCAAAGATTAATATGTTTATTCATAGATATGAATTGTTTAAAATGAAATCAAATGAATCTATTACCGATATGTTTACTAGATTCACTAATATTATTAATGGTTTGAAAAGCTTAGGAAAATCTTATTCTAACAGTGAACTTGTTCGTAAAATTCTTAGGTCACTTCTGAAGACTTGGGAAGCGAAGATCACCGCAATTCAAGAAGTCAAGGATCTAAACAAACTACCATTGGAAGAACTCTTTGGGTCTTTAATGACTCATGAGTTAACCATGAGGCAAAATGTGAAGGAAGAAACCAAAAAAAAGACCATAGCTCTCAAGACTACAACCTCCAAGGATGATTATAGTTAAAATTCTGATGAAGAAGAGGAAGAAGATGACTTGGCACTAATGGCAAGGAAGTTCTAAAGATTCATGAAAAGAAAGAAGCAAAATTTTAAGAGAAAGCCATTTAAAGGAGAATCAAGCAAAGATAAAGAGAAGGAGAAAGATAAAGAACTTTCCATATGCTTTAAATGCAAGAAGCCCAGTCACTTCAAAATGGACTACCCTCTTCTCAAGAAATCAAGCAAGAAGGTCAAAAAAAAAGCAATGATGGCACAATGGAGCGATAGTAAGGACTCTAGCTCCGATAAAGAAGCACAAGAAGTTGCCAACTTTTGCTTGATGACTCATCAAAAGTAGGTAAATACTGAAACTTTCTTAAATTTTACTTTTGATAAGTTACAAGTGGCATTTATGGACTTTTAACTGAATTTAATAAAATAAGATTGACAAACAAGAAACTAAAGAAGCAAACCTTAGTTTAAGTCATGAAAAGAAAAAGATTTCTGAAAAACTTAATTCATTAACTTGTGAAAATCAAAAATTAAATAATGAGCTAAAGAAAATTGAAACATTTGCAGAGAAATTTATTTATAGCTTCGAAAAATTGCATATGTTATTAAGTGAACAAAGAGCTGTATTCAATAAGGCTAGATTAGGATTTAAACCACAAAAGAAGCAAAAAATTTTGAAAAATCTGTTTGTTAAAGCTTCATTAACTCTTATTTCAAATGTTTCATGTTATTGTTGTGGTCAAATTGATCATAAATTTTATGCATGTGATTTCAAAAAATTAAATGAAAAAATGATTAAAATGGTTTGGATTACAAAAGGAACCATGAGCACTAACCCTAAAAAATCCAAGATGACTTGGGCACCTAAATTCTCTACTTCATTTTCTTGTATAGGAGTGTCTTGCAGCTCGAAAAAAGAAAAGACTTTGGTATCTTGATAGTGACTGTTCAAGACACATGATGGATGACAAATCTCAATTTATCACTTTTGAATCTAAAGATGGAGTAGTTACATTTGGAGACAATGGAAAGGGATGTATCATGGGCATTGATAACATTCATATCACTCCTTCCACTTCTATTCAAAATATATTATTAGTTGACGGATTGAAGATAACTTACTTAGGATTAACCAATTTTATGATAAAGAGTTTGAAGTAACTTTTAAGTCTTTAGCATACACAGTATCTAGTCCCAATGATAATGGCTTCATGTTCATTGGACTATACATGACAATATCTACATGGTGCATCTGGATGATCTACACATGAAGAATAATCAATGTCTTGCAGAAATGGAAGCCTAGGTTAGTGAGATTATTTGGTTGTGGCATCGCAGATTAGGTCATGCTAGCATAGACTTACTTTCAAAACTCATTAAGAAAAATCTTATCAAAGGCCTACCAAAATTAAATTTTAAAAAAGATCAGAATTGTGATGCTTATCAATGAGAAAACAAACTAAGAATTCTTTTAAACCAAAAGACATAGTTTCAACATCTAGACCTTTAGAATTGCTTCACATGAATTTATTTGAACCTATTAGGACCACAAATTTAGGAGGCAAGAAATATGGATTTGTAATTGTAGATGATTTTTTAAGATTCACTTGGATAATATTTTTAGCACAAAAAGATGAAGCATTTAAAGTTTTTACAAAATTTTATCAAAAAGTTTCAAATGAAAAGAACACATCCATTGTAGGCATTCGTAGTGATCATTGCATCAAATTTGAAAATCAATACTTCGAAAATTTTTATAGTGAAAAAAAAATTGATCACAATTTTTCTGCACCTAGGACACCTCAACAAAATGGAGTGATAGAAAGAAAAAATCGCACATTACAAGAAATGGCACCCACAATGTTATGTGAAAGTAATTTACCTAGATATTTTTAGACGGAAGCCATCAATACCATATGCTATATTTTAAATCGTGTATTAATTAGACCTATTCTAAAGAAAACACCGTATGAACTTTGAAAAGAAAAAAATCAAACTATCTTCATATTTTTGGTTGGAGATGCTTCATACTAAATAATGAAAAAAAATTAAAAAAATTTAATGCTAAGTCGGATGAGGATATCTTCTTAGGATACTCCACATCAAACAAGGCATATAGAGTCTTCAACAAGAGAACTCACGTTACTGAAGAATCTATCCATGTAGTATTTGATGAATCTAATGACAAAACTTCTAGAAAAGAAAATGTTTTAGATGAAGATGCAGAAATTCTCAACAAGAAGATGGATAGCCTCACGTTGAAGGATGATTTCCCACAAAACAATGAAGAAGATTCGAGGATGAAGAAAAAAAAAGGAAGAACCCATTCCAAACCAAAGAGAAAAGCTACCAAAAGAGTGGAGGTATGCACATGGACACCCTAAAGATCTAATTATCGATGATCCATCACAAGGGGTAAGAACTCCATCTTATCTTAAAAATATTAATAATTACTTAGCTGTTGTATCACAAATTGAGTCTAAAACTATAGAAGAAGCTGAAAATAATTCTTATTTGATAAATGCTACGCAAGAAGAATTAAACAAATTTGAAAGAAATAAGGTATAGACACTAGTTGATAGACCTAATAACTATCCTATAATTGGAACAAAATGAGTGTATAGAAATAAACTAGATGAGCATGGTACCATTGCTAGAAATAAAGCTAGACTAGTCGCTAAAGGATATAACCAAGAAAAAAGCATTGATTTTGATAAAATCTTTGCTCCTGTAGCTAGATTAGAGGCAATTAGGCTACTACTTGCATTTACATACTTCATGAATTTTAAATTATATCAAATGGATATTAAAAGTACATTCTTAAATGGATACATAGTAGAAGTATATATTGAACAACCATCTGATTTTAAAAATCATGCATTTCCAAATCATATCTTCAAATTACATAAAACTTTGTATGGATTAAAACAAGCTCCACGTGCATGGTATAAAAGGTTGAATAAATTTTTGTTAGATAATGAACTTACTAAAGATAATATTGATAAAATATTATTCTTAAAAAGAAAAGACAATGATCTATTAGTGGTACAAATCTACATAGATGATATTATCTTTGGTGCTACTAATGAATCTCTTTGTCAAGAGTTTACCATACTTATGCAGGGTGAGCTCAAGATGAGTATGATGGAAGAGCTAAACTTCTTTCTCGGACTCCAAATCAAGCAAAGTAAAGAGGGGATCTTCATCAACCAAACAAAATACACAAAGAAAATGCTTCGAAAGTTTGGGATGGAGACTTCAAGACCCATTAGCACACCCATGAGCCCCTCGTGTAAACTTGACAAAGATGAAAAGAATAAAGTAGATACTAAACTGTATAGAAATATGATAGCATCATTACTTTATCTTACCGCAAGTAGACCAGATATTATGTTCAATATATGCATGTATGCTAGGTATCAATCAGATCCTAGAGAATCTCATTTATCAGTAGTTAAAAAAATTTTAGATACTTATCTGGCACACTTAATGTAGATTTATGATATCATAGATTATCACCATTTGAATTAATTGGATATTCGAATGCTGATTTTGCTGGGTACAAATTAGATAGAAAAAGCACAAATGACACCTGCCAATTTCTAGGAGTTAATTTGATCTCATGGTTTAGCAAAAAAAAAAACTCAGTAGCACTATCTACGATCGAGGCAAAGTATATTATTGCTGCAGGAAGTTATTGTACTCAAATTTTGTGAATCAAACAACAACTTGAAGATTTTAGCATCAAACTTAATAAGATCCCAATAAGATGCGATAATACTAGTGCAATTAATTTAACTAAAAATCTAATTCAACACTCAAGGTCTAAACATATTGAAATAAGACACTATTTCATAAGAGATCATGTATAAAATAATGATGTGATGCTTGAATTTATTTGTACTGATAAACAACTTGCTGATATATTCACCAAACCCCTTAGTGAAGAAAAATTTAGCATCATTAGAAAAGATTTAGGAATTTGCTATCAATCGAAATAAATTTTATTCTCTAAATCCCAAAACAAGTTGAATCAAACCTAAAATAATCAATTTTGTGTACATAACCATTGATTGATGTCATTAGAAATCCCTTAATGCTTTTTATATGCTGAATTTTCTCTGAAACTGTAAAAAATTTCAGACTCATGCTTAAGTCGACTCAAGTCGACTCAAATAAAACCTTGTGTCTACTCAACTATCAGGGCCACAAGTTTTTAAACGGGCCCATGACTTTTCGCGTCGCACTAAAACCATTCAAAAACCCAACGCCCTTTCTCCAAAACCCCTTTCCACAGTCCTCACGATCCCAACCCTCTATCTCCCAATCAATCCTTGATCCTTGATAGATTTGAGAGAAATGGTGCAGACAAGACACATAGGGCGGAGATCTCACTTGACTCGAAGCGCTGAACAGCAGGAGCGAAGAAAGAAGGCTCGACTAGATTCCTCGTCTCAAGCAACCGAATAGCCCCAACCCACTGTTCAGTCGAAAATTTTTTAGCCAAATCTGTTTGAGGAACAAGATACGGAGTCTTTCCCTCCACATCCCTCTCCATCCGAGAGAATAGGAACTAGGGCTATTGCCTCTCCATCCAAGAGAATGGCAACAAAGGCCATTGCAATGAAGAGGAGAGTAGATTTTACATTCTTTCAAAAATACCATTTCTCAATTGATCCATGGCTTGACAGAATGGGGTGGAAAAATTTTTGCTACTTAAATATCCCTATGTACCCTAAGTTGATCAGAGAATTTTATGCAAATTTGAGAAGAGGAGCAGCTGAGGTAACTACTACCGTGAAAGGTGTTCAATTTGATGTTTCTGAAGAAAGCCTAGCTAGAATCTTTGATTTGCCCCTAGAAGGAGCTATCCTTGAGAGAGTGTCTAATAAGAAGGAAGCATTGAGGATTATTGTTGATAGAGAGGATGTTGTTGGAGATATAAAAGCCCCCACACTTTCTGTAAAGATGCGGGTGTTACATCATATTATTGGAGGGATCTTTATTCCGAAATTAGGAAGGCATGACTTTGTGTCGGAGGAGTTGTATGTCATATATCACATTATTCAGGGGATATCTCTGAACCTTCCTAGACTTATGATGCATCAGATTAAAAAGGCAGCAGTCAAGAACAAGATTTGTCTACTCTATGGGATGGCATTGATCAGAATTTTTAAGACAGTAAAAATTTCACTAGAAAATGAGAGATTTAAGAATTTGTCTCATTTTGATGTTTATGATGATAAGGCTTTGACTCTTATGCACTTTCATGTTGAGGCTGGGAGATGGGTGAGAAACGAGTCAGGTCGGGAGAGAAGCCCAGGATAGAGGAGACAGGAGAGCCATCTACACCTATAGCCTCTAGAGCCTTATCTAATCATCCATTATCATTCAGAGCTGCACCTGACCTTCCTTCACCAGCCACACCACAAGCTAGATCCCCTTCAGCCTCCGCACCTCAGCTAACAGTTATTGACTCTCCCACACTAGAGACCGGCTGATCTTATCTCGACTAGACTCAGTGCCCAGATAGCAGGATTATCTAAGAAGGTAGAGAGCATTCAAGCTGAGATGAAATGTATGGCAGTAGGCTCACTACCTTGGAATAACGAGAGTTAAGGGCAGAGGCCCCAACTGATGTTTCTAATGTGGCAGGAGAGATTGCACGACTGAGGAAAAGTCTGAGTTCAGGAGCACTGAGATGTTTACTACCATTAGAGGACTCGGACAAACTGGCACTAAGGTGCTTGGGGCTATCAACGGACTTGGACAGTCCCAATAGCAAGACATTATATCTGTACTTGGAGCCATGGTAGTCTGATTGAGAAGCTTAAAAGACTTGCTCCGAGTGCAGTACCAGTACCCGCAGCAGCAGCAGCAGTAGATACAGCCGCCAGAGCTTTTATGGCTCATTCTGTTCCTACTCAGCCTCAGTCCATGCCTCGACCTCCACCTGCTTGGTCTCAGCTGTCTGCTCCGCCATCAGTTCAGCCACAACCACTAGTATCTACTCAGCCGCGACCCCCGTCCAGCTCTAGTTTACTGCACAGTCTATCCAGCTGTCTGCTAGTCAAGGTAGATCACCTTTCAGAGTATACACCAGAGCTGGAATCGGATTTCCCACATCTCTAAGGGTTGGTCCATTGGATAGGACCAGGAGCCGGAGAGCTGGACCTTCATCATCTCGCACTTCCTCATCCGAGACCCTAGAGATTCCTTCTAATAAAGATTAGTGGCTTAGGAGATATTTGTTTAGTCATATGATGTATTAGGCTTTCTTTTGGACATATGATTGTATTTATCTGTCTTGTGGACTTATATGTGACTTATCTTGATATTAGTGTGTATCTTGGTATTATTGACTGACTTCATATTGTATTTTGGTGTGCTATGATCTAGCACATTCATTTTGATGAATACAATGCTATATTTTTACTCTTCCTTATTCTTGCTGTGTTATGCGATGTTCTACCTTGCTTATACATTGCCCTCTTGATTGATGACAAAAAAGGGGAGTAGAAAAGAACATATAAGCATATGAGCAAAAGGATGTATGAAAAGTGTATAATGAGCATTGTTAGCATGTATGATTGCTTGGATATTTATATTATATGCGTCTTATGAATGTAATAAAAAAAAATGTATGAGCAATGTTAGCATGTATGAAAAGAATGTATGAACACATAATGTATGAGTGTATGAGCATTGTTAGCATGAACACATAATGTATGAGCGTATGAGCATTGTTAGCATTGTTTGACATTGTTTGCTTTGTCATGTACCCTATGAATGCATCTATATGTCTTATGAATGTAAATTTCAGCCCTAACATATAAGCATAGCAATGGGCCTTAATGGATGTGACGATGTCTCATGTTCAATTATATGAATGAAGATTTTTGCATATATAGCACAATCAATAAATGTGCATTCAGTTTGAAATAAATATGGACACACACTAAGGGAGAGCGAAGCCAAAACGTATGAAAAAGCTTATATCGTTATTGACTTGAGCATAAGTCTATATCTTTATTGACTTAAGCATATTTCTTAAAAATTATGCATATATCTTGCCAATTGCTCATATACTCAAAAATTATCATCATCAAAAAAAAGAAAATTGTTGATCCCCAAGATTGATTTTGATGAATAACAAAACGTTTGAGTATATATTTGAACTAATAAGCTCCTTGAGATTATGTTTCAAAAAAAATTGTAGAGTATCAAAAGAAAAAGTTCAATAATGCATTTGAGAATAAAAAAGATGAATCTGAAGCTTTTGAAGGGCATTGCACATCTCAAACAAGACTGGAGGAAGATATTTGAAGGTTGGAATTGAAAAAAATTCAAATTGAAAAATATCATAAAAAATTCAGTGGAGGGCACCTCGAGGCAACTCAAGATGATCCCGAGTCAACTCAAATCAAAACGGCATGCAAAAGTATTTTAGCACATTCTCGAGTCGACTAAAGTCCGGCATGAGTCGACTCAAAGGCGATCTGAGGAGTTGAGTCGACTCAAGTTGCTCGAGTCGAAGCCACAAGATGCCAACAGAGAGCTAATTTTTGAGACAAAAGACCCACAGATCGTTAAGTCGACACAAGGCATAGCTGAGTCAACTCAAGCTCCAACGGCTAGTTCAGAATGGTCCAGAAATGCTTCCAACGGCTATTTTTCGGATCCCAATGGTTAGAAATGACTTTTGAGGTTCCAAACAGTGAGTTAAGGTCAAAAACAATATTTTGAAGTGACAAGACAAGAGAATCCAAGTAAGAAGCACAAAAACAAGAAAAAAATCCAAAAAATATTGAAAAAGAGTGCATTCAATTCCCAACTCATTAAAACATCAAATCAAGACATTCTTTTTAGCAAGAAGACAAGCTCATTCCTCCAAAAACTTTCACAAAAGAAGAGCCAAAAGCTTCATCGACTTTATTGCTCATTAAAGAAATTTTTTGTTTTCATTTGTCCTACTTTTGTTCTTGTTGTAACCAGCTTCAATAGGATTTTGAAGCTAGGGAATAGGCTCATCCAAACCTAAGAATTGAAGTGTAAGCCAAGGGTTGGCTTATTTGTTGGTTGTGGTTGGTAATCCAATGTAAAACCAACTAGATTTTGGATAGTGAGCCTAAAAAACTATTCGACTGTAATCTTAAAAAGATTATAGTGAAATTCCTAAATGGGTCTTGGAGAGTGGACATAGGTGCAAGGGGCACCGAACCACTATACGTTGGTTGTGTTTGTAATTGTGTCCTTCTTTCTTGCTCTCCTTGCATTTATATTTCTGCATATCCTATTTCTTCACTCATCAATACTTCATTAGTTTTCAAAACAGCACATTATTTATTTAAATTTTGAAAAACCCAATTCAACCCCCCCCCTCTTGGATTGTTCTATTGGGCAACATATATACCCATGCAAATTGACCATATAGATTCATATTTGGTAAAAGGTACCAGTACTGGTACTATACCGACACATGTGAACTCATTTTTCACGTATGAGCACATGAAGTACCATTCATCAACAAGGTACACATCATACCGGTAAGGTACCGACTTTTTGCTGGAAAGACATCTTTTCTTCATCATGACCTGATAAAAGCTACATATATCTTTACTGCATTATAATTTCCAATCAAGCAAGTCCCTTTTGATTTCATCTATCAAATTAGTGTTTGGGCTAGAACATTTCCACTACCCTCACCCCTCCATCCTTGTGCCCTGGATGCGGCAAGTGTAGGTGGACCCCATGAAAGCACAACCAAAGAAAAGCCAAAAGAAAATTAGAACTATATACTGGTAGTAAAGACCTTAACATCAAGAGTAGAGAAAGCTAAGGATTAGAGAGAAGCACGGCTTTGACTTGGAGATGGCAAAATGAAATAGGGATAGAAAAGTTGCAAAGCGAGGTGGAAACATTGGACATAGTGTGGTAGGCTACTCAATCAAAGAATAAGCATACTGATACCGAGATCAAAAAAGGCTAGTTGAAGGACAGGGGGCTTTTAAGGGTGAAATGCAGTTGGATGGGCAAGGGGGGAAGGGGGTTTATTCTTTAGGGTATTAATTGGAATTGGAGAAGGAGCTAAAGGGCAATGAATCTTTTTTTGTTATTTATTGCATTTGGCATTCTAGTTTATAGTCTTTTATTGTCAGTCACTATGCAAGCTAAAGCAGTGGAGTAGTCAGCTCTATAAATTGTCACTGTCAAAAATTAACAAGAATAAAGTCAGGGTGTGACCTTCCACTTCGACACTTCCATCTGCAGAGGGTTATGTGCTAGTCTCGAAAGTTGGAGCATGAGGAAGCTAAGTTTGCCTATTATCAGCAGGCATGTTCCTGATAATTGTGGGTTCTATCTTCTTTGATATGCAAGTAAAAGATTTGACTTCAATTGTGGAAATCATTTCAAAATAGGACACCTCGGTCAGGAGAATAGAAGTTTAGCCTGTGCTAAAGAGGGTGCAACATGTAAAATTGATTCTATGTGAAAAAAGCTATCAACAAATTTGATCCAATATTGGTAGAATTGTACTGATCAATAACTATGTGGCATGGGTTTGGGTATGGGCATCAAGTGGTGGTGTGCATCTAGAAGTCAGACTTATGCTATCCCCAAATTCTAGGACATGGGAACTCGGCTTCAAAGAAACCAAAAGTTGCATGAGGGTACATGGGTATGTCCACCTAGCTGCTATTTTGCAATTAGTCCTCATATAATTAGGATGGAATGCTGAATCCTGGCACAAATTAGGCATTATTTTTACAAATAGTCCTTCCAATACATCCTAACGCATAGACAAGGGTTAAAATAAAAATAAAAATAAAACACTCAACAAATAAGACCTAAACATTAATCGGTAGTCCTTTCAGGATTAAACTTTAATTTTGCCCAAGAACAACATGCGTTGAGCCCTAATAAAACCCTAGCCCCCTTTTATCATATCCCCTAGACCCGCCACCTATTCCACAGAAATCACTGATCCACCACAACATAGCTAATCTCCATCTCCCTTGCCTTCTTCTTTCCTTCATTCCTTTCTTTCTTTTCTTCTTCTTTCTTTCTTTCTTTCTTTCTTTCTTCCTTCCTTTCTTTCTTTCTGTCCGTCCTTCTTTCCTTCCTTTCTTCCTTTCTTTTCATCATCTTCTTTCTTTCCTCCATACCTTTCTTCTTTTCTTTTTGCTCCACCTGGCTGATTAGAGTACCATGTCCAACCAATCCACAAGTGTGCCAGATCTAAATCGCATACCCATGTCGATGTCGTGTTGTGTCAATGTAGGTATGCTGAGGCAAAATGAAGAGTCCGGGTATCATAGATCCAGAAAAGGTGCTAATTTGCTATTTAAAAGAAACAACTAAACCGATCAAGATCTGCAAAACCAGTACTGAGAATTATATCGATACATTACCAATTTGGTGAGGTATGGTCGATAATGTACCATACACACTCTGTACCAAGACAGGCTTTCAACATTTTTTCTCACTCCCAGCCATGGTACCATCTGACTCTAGATGATATGGTATGGTCTGCTGGGTTCGGAATGGCATGGACCCATATGGTATGGTATGGTCAGTATGGGTGGTACGGGCCATACGGACCCAATTTCAACTAGCACCACTATTGAACATATCTATATAGAAAATGTTATTTCAGAAAACTTGCCTCAAGTAAAATAGTTAGATATTCAAGTCACTTGTTAGCACTTAGAAACCAACTGTTGCCCCACCACACATCCACTTACAAAAAATGTAAGATCACCCTATAGTTAAAATGAAAAAGAAAGTCACCTAAGTGGGCAAAGTCAAAGATTTATTTAACAAAAAAAAAAAAAAATCAACAGTTGATTAGTATCTTATCCATGCAATCAAAAATGGAAAAAACATACCTAGAGTTCGTGACACCTGGGCACTCCAAACGGCGAAAGATGAGCAGCCAAAGTTATGCAGCCCTTGATACTTTGTTCCAGCAAACGGTCTTCCAGTAACAGGAACATCATATGCTGCTTTCCACAAGCTGAGGATCCTCAAGGTTCCATCATCAAGTGATAAGACGATACATCTAAAAGGAAGCAGCATGAATTTTAGAATTCTACCCACAGGAATGATACTTATCTGCTGCTAATTGTACAAGTGATATGCCATACATGTAATCTGTGCTTACATGCGGTAGAAATAATTTTTAATGGAGTAAAATATGTGCTTGAAATAGATGTCAATCTACTTCTGCATGCATGTTCCAGATAAATAAAATTTTAATCAGAATAACTATTTCTACATTTGAAAACCACCAGAACACAAAGACAATTGCCTTTTTCCCCAAATTATAGAGATACCCAAGAGTGTTATAGTTGCATCAAATGGACAGAAAGCTAATTAAATTAACTATTGCACTGTATCTAATAAGCAGTCAGATCTTCAGCTTTTATGAATTATGAGGGAACGGCTTTACTGCTATCTGGAAATAAGTGGAATAGCCCTTACTGTATTTTCTTTTTATCCTAAAACTAATTGAAGCGAACCTTTATACATCAAAGAGTCAAAACTATCAGAATCAAATTTATAGAAAACTAGCATGCACTCATTTTGCTTTCACTTTTACAAATGAGTGTTTTAAAAATATTTTCAAGCAGGTGCATATTTTTGTTTGCTTTAGAATTAAAAGACACAAACAACCCCATCCCTCCCCACCCAGAAAGCATGTGACGTGTGCACACTCATATGCACAGAGAGAAATTCAAGACAGATGCATGAATGCATTAATATATTTTCAAATGACATGTCAATATGGATATACATATTTTGCAAATTAACCTCCTCGTTTTGATGCATAGTTTGAGCATCCTGTGAGGCAATCAAGAAGGTAATTTAACACAGCATGTCTGTCCAACAGAAATAAAATTCTAGCCTAAGCCAATTTCGTTTAGATCAATTTGGCATATGCTGTAGGTACAAACTCTGATAGTTAGGTTCAGGGAATGCCGTACCGGACCAAACCACCCGGTATGGGGCGTACCAAACCGGACTGACGGCCAGTCGATCCAGTTTGGTCCTTTTTTCCGAAAAACACGTCCGATCCGGTTTGGGGCCATACCATCCAAAACCGGACAATATGACTCAGTACGGTTCGGTTCGGTGTTGAACCGAACTATACCGACAAAACCCACATGGGGGTAGGTGGGGGGGGTGTTGGGGGGGAGGGGGTGTAGTGGGGTCTGGGCTGTCATTTAATGGCAGCCCAGATGCTTTCTTTGAGAGACCTGACAGCTCTCTCAGAGAACTCTCAAGCTCTCAGGCATTCGACGACACGTGAAAAAAATTTTAAAAAAAAAAATTCCATCAAATTGCAGTACTGATTCGAGGAGACGCTGATTTTTGGCCAAAAGTAAGATAATGTATTATTCTTTTAGTAAATATTTTATTTTTTATATTTTTATGGCTAAAGAAAGGATAAGAACAAAGAAGTAAGAAAATAAGAAGAAATCATGTCAAAATTTTGTGATTTTGATATGATTTGATCATATGTCATAAATCTTTGGAAGATCTACATGATGACACTAAAATCGTTGATTTTCATTAATTATATATTTTTTAAAATATATATATATATTTATTCATAAAAAATTATTAAAAAAATAAATTCAAAAAAAATAAAAAATCAGAGTTTCAGAATCATGTTTAGAATGATTCAAGCTACTTAAATCTAACCTCAATTTTTTTTAAAATTTTTGAAATTAAAAAATATTTTTATAATTATTTAAATAATAAAAAAAATGTGATCAAATAAAAAATATGTAAAAATAGTATTATATTTTAGTTAATTCAAAAATATTATTTGAAACATTATCTGAAATGTCTTACGATCCAAAGAGGATGCCTTATGGGATGAATATTCGGGAGTACAGTGCTTCTTGGTTAGCGGGATGGACTAATGTTCCTCCAGACTATGCCAATGATCCAGATATCTACGAGCGTCACAGACACTCGATGAGATATTAAATGCAGAGCAGATCTTAAGGTTAGTATATCATTTTTTGTGCTTTATACTTTAAAAGTTTAGATACATTTTAATGCATATTTATATATTTTCTTTTTAATTTTAAGATGATAGAGTTGTAATATAATATAAATAAATATATATTTGAAATTTTGGATCAAGATTCCTTGTACCGCTACCGAACTCAAAAATTAAACCAGATATGTCAATAATATGCAATATAATATAATTTTGGGGCTATAATTATGAATTAATAACTTGAATATCCAAAAAAAATGAAACAAAACAAAAAAAAATTTGTACCGGTACCAAACCGATATGCCGGAGCATACCGTGTGTCGATACGGTATGATACCAATACCGTACCATACCGGCCCGATGCCGGTACGGGCACCGGTATCAATACAGCAGATCTTGGTCAGGTTAATATTCTACTTGTTAGTAGCATTATGTCATGCTCACATAATATTGGCTAGTCTTCCTGAAGTTACCTTCTCACATCATATATAATAGAAAGCTACTTTCCAGATTAAATCTGGCCTTATTTTAATCAGCATTTTCATGTTATTTAGGCAACGTAAAGTAAACAATGAGAAAAGATCTTCTCTTAAGAAACCTTATTAGTTACTATTCAACAAATTTATTTAACCATCCATCACCACTGAC
Source organism: Elaeis guineensis (assembly GCF_000442705.2). Classification (NCBI taxonomy): domain Eukaryota; kingdom Viridiplantae; phylum Streptophyta; class Magnoliopsida; order Arecales; family Arecaceae; genus Elaeis; species Elaeis guineensis. The sequence goes on along the minus strand of NC_026000.2, from coordinate 139,260,644 downwards.
AATCAGAGTATGCAAAAAAAATCAGTATGAAGAACACATAAGTGAACACATTCTGCCATAAATAAAGATCAAACATTACCTAGGATGTTTTACCCAATCCACGCTCAAAATTGCTCTTGGCGTGGGATTCAAGTCCCATAGCGGACGGTATGGATCACTGCAAGAGAGGAAGTGTTACAATTTTTAGATCTCACAAACTATATGAAAGAACATGATCACGCTTAAAAGCAATTTGTATTATGTTGGCAAGCTTATTCTAACATGCAAAATGCAAAGATGAGAATTCTGATAATAATAATTAAGTTTGGTGATGTTTCATTTTTCTAGCTTTGCATTGCAGGTCAATATGAACAATTTTATGTCAGAACACTCCATTTGTCTGGTAAAAATTGTAATCAGACGTAAGACAGAAGAGCTGCAAGTAGAAAATGTGTGTAAGGGATGAGTTGACAGTATATATTAAAAACGAATCTCCAACAATACTGCAAGTTAGGGCAAACTTCAAACCAACTGGTGTTCCAGTGCCAATTCTGCTGCACATGTTGCAAAAAGCTAACACAATATCAGCTTCACAATCATAGCTGTCATAAGCGTGCAAAGATGCATTAAATTGAGCAAACAAAAGCACCCATTTCATTATTATCCAACGTTCAGATGACTATGAACATAGAGGCCCAATTTGGCACAATAAATCCCAAAATAAAATATATGGCATGTAAATGATAGCTGTCTACGACTAAAGAAGAGGGAGCATTAACTTACATGTAAATTTCTCTCTCACACTCTCCATTCCATGTAATAGACCCACAAAAGGAATGTAACAGTACAGACCAACACAGACATAATTTTCCAACAGGGCATCAATTCTTTTACAAATCCACAAAAATTGCACTCCAAAATGCCTAAATGCAAATCTAAGACATTTTGAACTCCAAAGTTTTCCTCCATAATATGATTGACAAATCAACTTGGTTATCATACCATAAAAATACAAATATAATCATCTTTAAATAGAATATGTCATAACTCCTTAAATATCAACCATAATTTGAAAAAAATGGAGTGAAAAAAGATATAAGCTTCAGACTGATCTATTCCACAATGCTTCATATAATAATACTACATTAGGAATTGTAGATAATATTAAAATAAATTGATCCTCAATAAACATCCTAAATTCTCATTCTCCAAACAATCCAAAGACATTTTATACCCAATTTTAATGAGAGACATATTTATAATGTTTTTCCTTTTTTACTTTTAACTAGCTTAGAACCCCATGCAATGCATGGGATGCGATCACACATGTAAATGTGTAATTCTCTGTTATTCTAATTTGCAGCGATTTGAATGATTTCATAAAGTATTTTATTTTAAAAATATATTTTATTTTATTAAGCTATTTATAAGTGGATTATAAGCTATTTATAAATTATTTTATTTTATTTAAAACTTCACATCAAGTTCTAAACCATATTATTGCAGACATAAGAAGAGCAATTCTGAACAAATACATGAGATAGCATAAACAAAGACAATTGATAACTTCAAGAAGAAAACTTTCTTTTATAAAAAAATTATATTAGTGCGTAACATGCATTATAAGCTATTAAATAAATTTTATAAAGATCCGAAGATCCTAATTTCATTAAATTCTTTCCTAAACTCATCATTTTTTATTATTTTTATCTTTAATTATTTTTTAATTTTTCTATCCCTTCTTCTCCTTTGATTCTCTCTCGCTAAATTCTAGCTAAATCTCAATGTATGCCTCCGATTTTACACTATGAGACCACAATATCCATTGATTTCCAACTGGGTCCTATCATAATTTCGACATTCATGTGATTTCTCTAAGTCTGTTGCTTAATGACAACAGCCCCACCACTTGAATCCATGAAAACATAGAAATACATAATATTCTAGTGGGAAATAAAACCTACCGCCATAGCTTTTTCTATTTTTTCTTTCGATTTTTTTTGAGCCAGAGTGCAATATCCAATGGCGCTCAGACGCCTGGACTCCAAAGGTTCCACAAACGTAAATTAAGCAACCCCATCATGTCCGACCACCCGCGCTGCCGCTCGCCCCCTGCTGCCGTCGCCTCCTCATTTCCGTCCTCCACTGCCTCTTCCACCTCCGTCCTCTTGTTGCCGCCTCTCCCTACCGTGGCCTCCACCGCCTTATCTTCGTCGAAGAATCTCCCTGCCGCCTCCCTCTCCTCCCTTGATCTCTCCCTACAAGCTTCAGCTGCGACGTGGCATGCAGAGGCCTCTGTGTTGAGGCCACGTGGCAGACGGAGGCCCTACCATCGCATATAACCTAGAGTTCCAAAAATCCTAAGCCATGGCGGAGCTCCTCCCTCCCCGATCGGCCATGGATCTCTTCAGCGATCCCATCGAGTCTCAGCGCTATGGTTCAAGGCCACCTCTTTCCTCCGCTCGGACTTCAAGTCGGAGTCCTACATCACCGACCTCCGCTCCTTCGTCCCCCTGGAAAGCCTCGCTGCCGAGCTCCGCGCCCACCTAGCAGCCCTCAAGGCCGTACTTGCCGACCTCATCAACCGTGACTATGCCGACTTCATCAGCCTCAGTACCCGCCTCATCGACGTCGACTCCACCACGTGCGCATCCGGGTTTTTCCGCTGCATTTTTCTGCTGTTTTTCCATCCTCAGGAGTCTCGATCGGGTGGGAGGCTTGAAGCGAACAAAGCTTCTCCCGAAACTCTTCCAATCCTCTCATAGTCCCACTCCACGCAGTTTCACTCCGCATGGCAAAATAATTTTTATCCACGTGGCAAACGGAGACAACCAAACGCGGTTGCTCCGTTTTATAATATATATATATATGATGATCCTTTTTAACTTCCAAAAGCCTTTGGTTAGACTGAACTCAATTCAACTAAACCATAATCCCAAACTAGTGGTCAGCTACATGAATCCTTTTCCTCCATTCCACTCAGTTTAGGGCGATACTTTCTGAGAGATGTTGAGCCAAATCTATTCAGACCAGAACCAGCAAATCTATTTTAATCATGAGAAAACCTTTTGGTCAGACTTCGTTTGACCAAATATTTTCATATCCTAGGCAAATTTTGCCTGTATGCCAAAACAAAACTCTCAATCTTCATGATGCTAAAAAAAGGCAATGAGACAAATTTTTCTCATGTTCTCTACAAGTTTTTTTTCGAGTCATCATTTAGCAAGAACATAAGCTTCAACGACAGTTCAAATCACAACCAAAAAGCATCATTTAATGACAAAGCGAAAATATGGAGATCTTTTGCCAATAATTAGCAGGAAAATATATTGATAGAGAACTTTAAGAAACATGTATTTCTTTTATCTACGTCATTAAGATACATTGGTCAACTGAGACACAAAACGGACACAGATCTTTTTTTTTCTTTTTTCTTCATTGTAAAATAGAGTGACAAACATACCGCAGGTCCCAAAATTTTAAACCTTCATGTCCAGCAGTCACAAAAAGATTTGCACT
>NC_026000.2:139219646-139252146 GCF_000442705.2 Elaeis guineensis | reverse complement strand
GCACTGATTCAACACCAGATGCTGGAATGTGTTCATTTACATTTGAAATGGAGTTTTTTCTAGGTCTTCCTCTGCACCTCTTTTGAATTGTTCCTCCTCACAATTTACATCAGCAGAAACAGGGGATGCCACTGCAATATTCCCCAAATCAACAGCACTTTGAATCTCATTGTTACTGCATAAAAATGATTCATTCATGTCCAAAGTCTCAGATCTGCTTGAAGTGGCCAAAAAAGATGTACCATTCCCTGATTCAACCCCAGATTCTGGAACATGATCATTTACAGTTGAAATGGAATTCTTTCTGGGTCTTCCTCTGCACCTTTTTTGAATTGTTACCTCCCCACAATTTACATCAGCAGAAAAGGACAATGCCATTACATTATTCCCTGAATTAACAGTTGTACACACATTAGACTCACTTACAATCTGAATTTGATTGTTACTGCAAGGACGTGAGACATCTTTGTCATTTGAATTATCAATGCTTGGAGGCGAATGTTTTCTAGGTCTCCCTCTGGGCTTGGCAAGAAAAGATTTTTGTACACTGTTGTTATCAGAAGTTGGTTTTTTCCTGGGTCTCCCTCTAGGCTTTGCTGGAGATAATTTCTTTGAACCATTTAGATCAACTACACCCAGCATCAGTCTCTTTTTAGGTCTCCATCTTGGGCTTGGTAGATCTGATCCATCTTCCACACTTAAAGCATATTTTGTATCATTTTCAACTGGCCTTTTCCTTGGTCTGCCTCTGGACCTTTTGGCGGTTATTGCCATACCTGTACCATTAAAATCATTTAGTGGTTCTTCTTTAACGGGTTCCTTTTTAGGTCTCCCTCTTTTGGACCTTGGTAGAGAAAATTCCACTTTCTCATCCAAAGTTAAGAGGCACCAGATTTGAATGGCACCTCTTCCAATCAATGGGACACCTATCTTGTGATATGTAGAACCAGGAGGGTGAGCAGCAACTGCAAGATACTGTCAAAGCAAAAGGAAAAGGTAAATCAGAAATAAATCATTACACATGATGACACCAATAGTCCTTGCAGTTCATACATACTAGAAGGCATATGAACACAAACACTATCTGCCCAATGCAAAAGGGGAACTCAACCATCCACAGTATCAAATCGTTTTAACCACCACACTAACCATTGTAACTGTGCACTCCAGCAAATGTATGCATATCATGCATATAGCCTATGTATGTGTTAAACAAAGAACCGCCTAAACAAAGAAGGTTATGTGAAAATTTCGTTTCTTCTCCTTTTTTCTTCAGATAGAGGGTGGTAAAATTAGGTTCGTTTAGGACATAGCGGTGCTAAATACCAAATTAAGCCAACCAAAGATAACTTATTCAAAAAAGTGATGATAATGGTAATTATTATGGATTTGGTTTGCAGAGGGACTAGACACTTTGCAGCAATGTTGTGGCAACTTGTTTAAAATGACAATATTAAATTAAGCAATCAATCATAACTTAGAGCAATTACACTTTGGTAATGAATAACATCATGGATTTCCTTGAAAAAATAACTTAGCAGTTGGCACCGCACTACTATACAATTAGGTGGATGAGACAATCTATATTCTATAGGATTGCTACAGCAACTTATTTAAAATGAGACTCTTACTAAAAGTCCACATCAAAATATATTTTCCAAGAGTTAAAGAACTGGTGGTATAGCTTGTGAAGAAAATCTTTATGCACAATGAATTCATTTATTAGCAAGTAACAAGATTAGCATATTTATTTCATTCAGACTATTCAATAAGAGTCCATCTGCTTATTGATTGTTAATTATAGCCATGACATACTTTGACCTAACTCAGTTTGTTGTTATTATTATATAGACTGAGTTTACCAATTATTTAAAAATATAATCAGATAGAGATACATAAAACAATACGTTAGATGTTCCAATTACAGGCCCTAGAAATATGGCATTGCCAAAACAACAAAAAAAAAAAAAAAAAAAAAAGAAAAGTTGAGGATGGAAATAGAAGTTACCTCACATTTGATATTAGAATGAGGCTTTTCATGGATCTGGGGACACCAGTCCAATCCCCAGACATGCCCACCAGCATGCATGACAAAATCATTGCTGCAAATATACCTCGAGAGTTTTATCAAGCATGCATCTAAGAGATCTATAAAGCACAAAACAAAGTAATATGACGAATATAAAAATTGCTCATTCCAGTAAGTTGTTCAATTCAAGAGATGAGCTAATATAAGTAATTTGATTCAACTATATATATAAGGTAAACGAAAGTGTTGCGAGAATTTTCATTGCTGATTATAAAGATGCCAAAAATGAACTAGAAAGCTGGACTATTGCATGCTATCAATGTTTGACACTAAAAGGTTCATTGATTTAAAAATCACACTGATTTCTCATTGCCATCCCCTACTTCTCCCAAATATTTATTATGGAAATATAAAAGTAGAATATAGTGGTAATCTGCTTAACAAGTATAATAGCTATTGATATGGGGACAAATAAACAAATTTTATAGTAGCTTTTATGATGCTTGGCTGCTAAGCCTATGGCTCTTCAAAAATCTCAGTGGAACTCCTATGCATAGGGCAAAAAAGCAATCAACAATTATGAAGCATGGACACCAATACATGATATAGATATGATACAGATAAGGACAAATTAATATGGAAAATCTTTAAAAAAGGACACTATACAGCTAAGATATGGCAAAAACTACATGTCTGGGTAACTTTAGCTTGAGTTTACAAACATGCACGCACACACACATGTTAAGGGATAAATGAGAACATAGTCTATGGAACTAATTGGTTACATGAAATTTAAACATTCTAAAGTGTTGTACAGTCAATGCATGCCCATAGGACTGAAGAAACGCAGAGTAGCAATACGACGAACAATGCTGAATGGTTATGAGGGTTAATCAATAAATGCTCACTGTAGCACAGATCCATATCTTGTAGGGGAGGAAGAAGCACATAAGCCTGAACCCTCAATGGTGGTTTTCAATCACAACAAACTTTTTAATCTACTTACAATAATAAAAATAATTTTCTTATCTTTACTATATATAAAAATGGCAGTTTCAAAATCAGGGAGTATTCCATCTTGATTCCAACCATCAATTTTTTATGCCAAAAACACCCTCCTATTTATCTTTAAAATATATTATCCACCAACTTTCTCACCACTAACTACTTAACTCCTTCCTTCTAAATCAATTGGACCTCTCTAATAAAACTCCAAAACAAATTGGAACTTTCTCTTCCACTCAGAAATAGATTGGATTCTCAGATTCAACCCCTGAACAGATTGGACTCTATCGCTCACTCTTTCTTCTCTCTTCCATCAGTTGCCCATTCCACATGCCTGGTTGCTAGTTTAGAACATTCAAGATGGCTCAGACTTAATGAAACATTGAATCATAAGAACTTGCTTGGTTCATATATATCATTTACAAGTTTCCTCCAATCCCAATACATGTTTCCTTAAATTATCTCCCTCTCTCTCTCTCTCTCTCTCGCTAACCTCCTCCTAATAATCATCGATGTACCCATTTTATTTTTCATTTTAGTTATGTGATAAGTACCAAATGCTCAGTGCATGGGAACAACTACAAAGCTTGGACTAACTTTACCGGTCAGAACTAGATGCTTGATAGACATGCTCTGCACCAGATTCACTAAGCTATGACATTTAAGTGGTGTCAGTTCATTAAATAATTAAATAGCCATCCTCATAACATTTGTCAATGATTTAACATCCTGTTAGTAGTGTTTCATACCTTTCATAAAAGCATTCCAAGCAAAAATATGCATGTTTAGCCAATGAATCAAGATCTACACTGTAGACCCTAGTGAAAGAACTAATGCTATGTTACATAGACTCAAGTTCATGACAGTGCAAGTGCATGTCCAAGTGTCTGACTCTGATCCTTATAATATATAAGAACTTCTTCTTAAATAGTTGTATCCAAGTGTCAGACCGATGTCCATGTTAAAAGAATCGGGTGAAGACATTTTAAGCTAAGTCAAAGGACCCAGGTAACATAATCTATCAATCATAGCTAGCTAGCTGGATAACACCATACGTTACCATATACCAGTGTTGAAAGATTTACATAATATCACAAAATGTCGGGCAGCAGTTTCTACAATTATACCTAGCTACTAGATGAGAGCGGTGAAATGCCTGGATTAGTATTTCCATTGGGCTATATGGCAACAGCACACCGATCCTCACCTATACAAGCTAAGTGTGATTCAAAGCATGTGTACTACCTCCTCTGTGTTACATATTAACTGATCAAAACAGACAAAACATAGATATATGTTTTCAAATTCAAAAACTTGGATTTTTAGTGTATGTATACCAAGACATGTTGCAGAAACAATAACAAGGTATCATCCATCTCGAAGGAATACCTGTCTGAATTTCTTGTTTTACGAGGCAGTTGTCCCATCTGCATCAGCATGTGAAACCAAAAAGATTACAAGGAGTTATGTAGGATCAAATTAATGATTTGTAGCTACATGCCCAACAAATCCACAATATTCTTTACTTTGGTCTGAGAAAGCCAAAGACAAGAAAGTTAAGAATATCTGAAATACCATCAGACCCATTTTGGCTAACCTTCGGAACAGCTGCAGATGAAAACTGAGATAAGTGTATCCCATCAGGAACAACTTTCACTCGTGCAGAGTCAGTTTCAAAAGAAAAGTTGATAATTTTTGGTTCATAATAGAAATGCCTCCACTCTCTGTGGAACAGGCAGGAATTTTAGTCAAAAGAGTTATGAACTAGAAAGATAATATTTAGATGATTCAGAGTTCAAACCAACAAGATGCAACCTAGAGTGAATAACCAATGGAAGAACGCATGGCAAGTTTCCAACATCCAGAAAACAATTCTAAAGGTTTTTGAAGTCCAAAAACAGAATGATGGCAAGCTACAAATGTTTCAGACTTTCTATTCTTGAAAGCATAAACTTCAAAAGCCTAATTGCTTCAAACTATAAAAGTAACATAACTTAGATTTTAGAAAAGAACCTAACTGCTAATGGTGAATCAAATAAGCTGAAGTGCTGTGCTTAATGTGCATAAGTATCCTAATTTGAAATTAACTCGCTTTTTATATTTCTATGAACATATAAAGACATCAATCATCTTTACAAGGAAGTAACTGTAAGTAGCTAATATAGAAATAGTCCAGAAATTAATACTTTTCCATGCAAAGAGGACGAAGCAAAGCAAGCTCACTTCAAAAAGGTGATCATGGAAGAGAACCGCTGAATCTCGCCAGACTCAAAGTGCTGCTCGCCAGGCTCCCCACAAAGAGCCAAAATAGCATCCATTGTAGCGAAAAAGTTCTCCACAGAGTGATCAAATGCCAAGATCTGGACTCCACCTTCGACCTTGCCAGCTGAATTCTTCTTATCCATGGAATCCGCTGCATCTTTTCCCTTTGATTCCTCACAATTCCGCTCACTATTTTCCTTCTGATGAGAATCATTGTCCATCTAGTGCTATGATAAACATATATTGTACTATTACATGAATGCCAAAAAACAAATTTTAAGTTTTCAAATGTAAAATCAACAATAGTATCAATTTAACAATACTAGAACATTTTCCTCAGAAAAAAAATACCAGAATACTAGCAAAGCTGAAATAAAAGTTTCCATCATGAGAAATTATTGTTAAAGGCCAACCATCCAAAAGCCGTAAAACATTGCCAGAAGAGGGGAAAAAAGGACTGCCCAAAGCATTCCAGTTTCAGTTTATATCCAAACCAAAGACTTGGCCAGTTTTGTAACAAGAAATAAAATATGGGTAATATCAGGTTGGCTCTGGGTTTCAGTAATTGTAGACCAGGACCAGTTAGGGTTGCATGCCTTCGATGATATCCAGTGCTGGGTCTAGGTTTGGGTATTAAAAGTATCATTTATGTTTAAAATCCAAACCCTACTACCCTACTGAACATACACCGATAGGGCTGAAAATAGATCGGATACGAATTGGACACCGGTATATCCACATCTGTATCCCTATTTTTCAACAAATATATACACAATAAACAGATACTAAAATTAGTATCTATATTTGTTCTAAACAGATACATATTTGAACCAAATACTAAGCATATCCATATTTATTCTAAATGGATACAAATATTAGTCAGATATTATTTATCTCCATATTTTTTCTATCCTAATACAGATGTCATCGAAGTTATTTATATCATAGTTTTTTTTATTATTATTCTAATTCTAATTCAGATATAAGCTAGATATTATTCAGATATCAATCGAATATTTAGTGTATTTCAATGATGAAAACTAACGTTAATTATATAATTTAAAGTACAAGAATAAAATTCACTATGTAGATCGCACACAAAACATAGGTAATTGAAGATTTAGGTTATGATTATTAAACTAACATGGAGTCTAGCCTAGTCAGTTCGACCAGATTTGTATTAAAATATTAAAAATCAAAAATTATTTGAGATAAAAATATAATATAAATGTATTAATATTTTTTATATCAATTGTCAATATTACTTTTTAATTATAGCATAAATAAAAGTAATCATGAATTATATATTGTTAAAGAGCTTCCGAGAAAAATTATATATGAATGTAGGAGTATACAGAAGTTAATTTCTAAACATTTTAATAATAAATCTTTCAAAATATTATCAAGAATAAAACAAAGTGTGCTCATTTTTCATTTTTTTATCAAAAAGAAAAAGTTTTACAAAAAACAATGATTAAACATGAAATATCATAATATATATCACATAATTATTTGTTGACATGAGTACATATGAATACGTAAAATAAACTACTTACATAAGATTGGAATGCATGTTGTGGCTTGATGGTTGAGGCTTTGCTATTCAAATCAAAGATCACTAGTTTGAATCTTGGGTTATAGATAGGGCTGGAAATAGATGGGCTGAGCCAGACCACGCCCCTACCCCTACCTGAACCAGCCTGAATTTTCTACTCAGACTTTGGGTCAAGCTTGGACCCAAAAATTTTTAGAGAATCAAGGCCCGAGCACGATCCAACCTCAGGCCCAAGCCCAACCCAAATTAGGCTGTTTGGGCCACAAGTGAGCCTGACTAATTTGGCCCGATATGTTCGGACACAATGAATCTGTCTAAATATGTGATGTCATTGTTGACTTTCTATTATATTTTCATTCTAAAAGAATTTAAATCAGTACTCAAATTTTCATTAAAAAGAAAATCCCATAACTGGCTTCAACATGTCAATATGCCATTCTTCTGATTTAGCACATAGGAGTTACAACATTAAGCACCAAAATTGCTGATCATGCAACTGGAAAGAGTAGCAATTAAGTCTTTATCAGCAGTGAAATTTAATCATCAGCTTCAGCTTATGTATCACATGACCCATCTTCGGCCTCTTTTGTGAATCAGGATCCACACAATGTGTGTCCATCTCAATGCCCTTGAAGAAGGTTTCTCAAGCATCTTTGCATCCAGAATTCCCTCAGAATTGTGGTTACTTGCCAATGCCTTCAACCACTCTACAAGCTTAACCTGAAACACTTTGCTACCATTTTAAGTAGTCTTCTATTGGTAATAAATCCAGACAAATTTATGGAAAGATGGATTTAAACTTGTTTTAACCACTATTTGCCCATGGATGTGCTGCCTGCTATTCTTTTGGCTTGCATGTGAAATCTTAGTCACAAATTCTGGAACAATACAAGCTCAGTGGTTTAGTTGAACCCCACTGCCACCTATATCTCAGATCTAGTGAACTTAGGCTGGTGTATGAAACGCTCTGCCATTTGCATAAGCAAGCATCATTTATTACCCAGAAATTCCACTACTTTGAAGGTATGTATCTTAAGGAAATTGCACAATCAACTCATTTATCAGCACCAACAACCCAGCAAACAACTCAATTAGATACATCTCAAGATAGATACCTTTTCCTAACTCATCACTATACAATAAATAAAAGAGAAAAAAAAAGAATAAGGGAATTCGAGACCTGATAATGAAACCTAGCAAAATCTAGAAGCAAGGCACCATTAGCATCGAATATTAAAAAATAATAATAATAAAGATAAACACAAGTTTAGAACCACATAACCATAAGAAATTACAAGAGAAAATAGGGGAAAAAATCTAAAAAGCATCAAGAACCACAAACTCCAGCTATTTCTCTAAATCTAATGCAAGGTAGATACTGTGATCGAATTTGTCACAAGCAAAAAAGTGCATCGAAGGATGAGATAGGATAAAATCTAAGATATCACAATATGACTTACTCGGATGCAATCACAATATGACTTACTCGGATGCAATGAAATCCTAAAAACGGCTATGGATGAGAAGACTTGGAAGATTAGCAAAAAAGAAGCAAGGGACGAAGCCAAAAACCCTCAAAGGGAGGAAGCCAAAAACCCTCAACTAGACAAGGCAAAGAGGATAGCTGGATAGAGTGGCGGCAAAGCAAAGAAGAAACCCTGGTGGAGGGGAGACTTCGTTCAAGCCTTTTAAGTCTAGAGATCAGAGATTAGCGATCATTGCTAGATCCTGGAACCCAACAATCAAGCGAATCGATCAAAACATTGCTAGATCCTGGAACCCAACAATCAAGCGAATCGATCAAAACATTTAGTGCAAAAGGATCGGGACTCAAGCCTATTTTGGAAATTATAGGCACGAATCCTCTACAATATATAACAAGTTATATTGTGTTCATCAGTATGATTGTATAGTAAAAAGAAAGAAAATATTCAGTGATTTAAACTATAAATTCTTATATATTAATTTTTTCAATTTTTTCTAATATCTTATCACTATATCATTAAATTCATAGTATTTGTTTTTTCAGACAAATAAATTCATTGATTTATATTTAACCTATGGTTAACAGTTCTCACACAAAATGTGTAGTCACAAATCCCACATTCTCAGTTCACACAATTTCAAAAAAAACCACCTTAGCTCCAAGTCTCCACTCACTCCACTCACGGATCTAAACTACTCTATGCGTCCCACACGATTGGGATTCACACAATACACTGACGAAAAACAACGAAAACAAAGGAAGAATATAGAAAAAATCAACGAAAACAAAGGAAAGGTGGAAAAATAAAAAGCAAAACGTTTGGATTGATTTTTTTTTTTCCTTTTTCGGAGATGTGGGAAGCGGAGGCAGATGACGGCGGAGAACGGTGGGATTCACACAATACACTGACGAAAAACAACGAAAACAAAGGAAGAATATAGAAAAAATCAACGAAAACAAAGGAAAGGTGGAAAAATTAAAAAGCAAAACGTTTGGATTGATTTTTTTTTTTTTCCTTTTTCGGAGATGTGGGAAGCGGAGGCAGATGACGGCGGAGAACGGTGGGAGGTGGCGGCGAGGAGAGCAGAGAGGAGATCAGCGTTAAAGAGATCTGTGGGAAAGAACGCACCTGAGGAAGATTGGAGAGGGGAGGGATGGCCGACGTCGTAATGATGGGAGGAAGGCGACGACGGAGACCAGCGGAGGGTGACGGCTAGGCGAGTAGGGAAGAGGTGGGAATGCGCGAGGCTCCGCAAGGCGGTGGCAGCGAGAAGGTGGGCGTTCGCTGGGGCTCGAGACGGGTTTGAAGAAAAACAAAAACCCAAATAAAATACTGCTTAAAAGAACACCAACCTCAACATGTGGCACCCTAAGGGAGCCCTGGACCCTCGTTTATTGTATATTGTATATTGTATAGATTCTATAGATGTATAGATTATGTTGATTGTATAGATGTACAGATGTTGTATAGATGTATAAATGTATAGATAGATACATGTTCCTAATACATCACTATACAATAAACAAAAGAAAGAAAAAATAAGGGAATTCGAGAGAATATTAAAAATAATAAAGATAAACACAAATTTAGAACCACGTAATCATAAAAAATTATTAGAAAAATAGATGAAAAAAAAATCTAGAAAGCATCAAGAACCACATGGAACTCCAGCTATTTCTCTAAATCTAATGCAAGATAAGTATACTGTGATCGAATTTGCCATAAGCAAACTAAAAAAATGCATCGAAGAATAAGAGAGGATAAAATCTAAGATATCACAATATGATTATGAAATCCTAAAAACAACCATGGATGAGAAGATTTGGAAGAACTTAGCAGAAAAGAAGTCGAGGATGGTCACAAGCAGGGGAAAGAGGAAAAGCCAAAAATCCTCTGTAGTTGAATGGAACCTTCATTGACCAATGAGAGGAGGGTCGTCTTATTCACATCTACCTATTTTGAGTAGAGAATAGCAATTGTCATTGAGAATGATTGCTAAAACAACTAGGCAAGGCTCACTCACAGGATTGAAGAGGATCGCTGGATAGAGTGGCGGCAAAACAGAGAAAAATTCTAATGGAGGGAGACTTCGTTCAAGCTTTGAAGTCTGGAGAATAGAGATTAGTGATCATAGCTAGATCCTAAAACCCAACAATCAAGCCAATTGATAAAAATACCTAGTGTAAAAGGATCAGGACTCAAGCCTATTTTGGAAATGATAGGCACGAATTCTCTGCAATGTATAACAAGTTATTTTGTGTTCATCAATATGATTATATGGCAAAAAAAAAGAAAATATTCAGTGATTTAAACTATAAATTCTTACATATTAATTTTTTAATTTTCTCTAATATCTCATCACCATATATTTTTATCATTAAATTCATAGTGTTTGTTTTTTCAGACAAATAAATTTATTGATTTATACTTAAAAATTATGTAACCTATTGTTCTCATTCTCCCACAAAATGTGTAGTCACAAATGCCATATTCTTAATTCACACAATTTCACAAATCCCCATAAAAAAACCACCTTAGCCATCGTCTAAACTTCCTGGCCACTCCAAGTCTCCCAATCTAAACTTCTCTATGCGTCCCACATGATTGGGATTCACACAATACCACACTAATGAAAAACAATGAAAATAAAGGAAGAATACAGAACAAATCAATGAAAACAAAGAAAGGTGGAAAAATTTAAAAGCAAAACCTTTTAATGCATAGGCTGATTTTTTTTTCCTTTTTCGGAGATGTGGGAAGTGGAGGCAGATGACGATGGAGATCAATGGGAAGTGGCGGTGAGGAGAGCAGAGAGGAGATAGCATTAAAGAGATCTGTGGGAAAGAACGCACCTGAGAAAGATTGGAGAGGAGATGGCCGACACCATAATGATGGGGAGGAAAGCGACGACGGAGACCAACGGGGGGTGACGGCTAGAAGAGTAGGGAGAGGTGGGCATGCACGAGAGCTCTACAATGGCTAGGAGAGTAGGAAAGAAGTGAGCATGCACGAGGGTTCTGCAAGGCAGTAGCGACAGAAGGTGGACGTTCGCTGGAGCTTGAGAAGGGTTTAAAGAAAAACAAAAATCAAAATAAAATACTGCCACTGCTTTATTAAAAGAACACCAATCTGAGCTCGACACGTAGTGCCCTAAGAGAGCTCTGGACTCCCATTTATTGTATTGTATAGATTTGCGGTGCTGTGCTATCACCAATTGGATCCACGTATATTATTTTGGATCCAACAGTTCTAATAAAATTAATCACTTAAAGCTTCTATCAGCATCACCTCATCCTATCTCAACCCTTCCATCATAAATCCAATACTCTCTCCTATCACAATGCCTCTCATCTCCTCCTTTTTGAGTCTGAGCACTCCCTTATCATAAACAAAAAAAAAGATCCGAGTGGAACTCTTCTAAGTGCTCCCATCTTTCTCAACAAATCCAAACAGATCTTCTTGCCTCTCTCCTCTTCTTCGATCTTCCTCTGTCAATGATGTTTGTAAAGGAGGCGCTATAACCCTTCGCCACCTTCATCACCATGTTGGCAAAGTTTCAAGCCGAACTATATCTCTTCCTCCTTCGATGAGGCCCCTTTCACCACTCTTTTCAGGTCGTGGATCTACTTCCACATATTTCAACGATCAAATCATAGGCCCAGAAGTTAGCTCTCAATTTGAAATCTTGGGTTGCTTCCCAGAGAAGGGGAAGATTCACTCTCATAATAGAGCATGTACTAAAAAAATCACCTCCTAGCTGACACCATCCGTGAATTGAAGCACCACCATGGAATTACCAAAGAAGTTCCCATGGAAGTCCAACAACTAGAAGGTGCCGCCATGGCAAAGCTCGGCCATGTGTTGAAGTTCCAAGAGGTGCCATCAATAATGGCATGGTTGATGGGGTTGGGGCTCTATGGTCACGCTCAGAGGTAATAGCTACGCTAGGTCGCCCCCCCTTCAACCCCTATTTTTGTTATCAAAAAAAAAATAATGGCATGATTGACATCACACCAAATGAAGATAGTGCCATCATCGAGCTTGATGACCTGGAAGACGACAAGAGGCCAGAAGTGGCCCTGGTAGCTGACGAAGCTGTCAAAAGATAATAATGATTTGACAAGCAACAGGATATCAAATGAGATGGGAAGGAAGAGAAGGGTAAGGGATGGGGTGATGGCATGGGAGAAATCAGCATCAGCATCATTACAAGAGATGACGATATGATCATCAACGAGTAGGGGTGTGCATGGTTTGGATTGAATCGATTTAAGAGAATTCTTAAAATCGAACTGATTTAAATCGATTTTCCACATTCAAAACTGAAATGGGATCGATCTTACACTAAGATCGGTTCAAACTAACTCTAAAAAATTAGTTCAATTTATCAAAATTGGAGGCTACTGGCTTTGGCGCTAAATGGATGTGCTAAATGGGCTTCTGTCCAATTTAGTTTGAATGGGCTGAGTTGTTCATTTTAGAGTTGCAGTAAGCTTCATGACAATGGATGTCAAATTGTCAACACTCCAATTCATCAATCAACCCATTTTAGTTTAAATAGGTTGAAACCAGCCTCAACTTTATCTGAACAAATATTTTATGTCAAACTTATTCCAGACTTAATACATTGGATAATGTCATATATAACATCACATAATAAAGAATAATGCCATATATAACATCACATAATACAGAACTGGAACTAGAATTTAAAATGTGAAGCCTCAGTCACATAATACAGAATCCCAATGTCACATAAGTCTACATAAAAAGTCATAAAAACTACGGTAACAATCCAACAGAAGCTTAAATATTGAATTATTCATGAACAGCTTACATATTGACAGTCCTATCAACATAAACCTTCTTTACTCAGCAAGATAATCTATTTTCATATTAGCAATCCTTTCACTCAGTTGTGTATACCACAAACACATCTTTTTCTATGGTTCGTTCTAATACATAGTGATTAGTGAATATCTACTACTATCCTCCTAATTTTTGGGGGTCAAGCACTGCCTTCTCAATTATCCAGTTCACAAGCACTCAATTTGAATAAAATTTCCAACATCTCTCTCAAAAAGCATAACTGATCATAGTGCATGACATGAAACTATTCCAACAATCATATAGGCGAGTTGCATTAGCATCACAATTGATGATTAAAAAATACATAACAAATCTGGTAAATTTTTGATGTTACAATATGTGAAAGATATCCAATAATCATAAAGAAGTTACCCAATTTATGAAATTATGGAGTAAAAGAAGACTGAAACCAATGTATCAACTAATAGAAACATAAACTAAATACTTGAAAAGAACTGAAACCAATGTCAATACATTCCCAAGGCTGATTAGCCAGTACACTCTCAAATAAAACATTCTACCTAAGTAACATTCCACCTAGAAAAAGGATTAAAACTTCAAGACATTGATGTTGTTTCCTCCATGATGTAGACTTTCAAGACATGCAAATTTTTCACTAACTACATTTGAACTTTGATTTTAGCATTGGAAATGACAACCATGAACTGATGCATATCAAGATTAATAATCATGATCTAATGCATATCAGTTACATTAAGAAAATAATTATCATAAGCACCTCTATAAGGCTTCCCGCAGTCAGTGAATTCCAAACATCTTCAAAATCATATCCATAATCCCAAATACAAACCAGCTTCAACAAACGAATAAAAGAAAATAATAACAGCTTACAATGTATCACAGCAGATAATTTCTCCTCTCTCCTAAATCAAACTCCTTCCATCTTATTACATAGCCCTAACAATCTACGGGTCCACACACATAGCATTTTGAGATTTAACTCCCTCATCTCCAAAAAAAAGGAAGAAGAAAATAGGACTAAAGATGGAGGGAAAGGGGAGAAAAAGAAAAGGAAGAAATCAAATCCAAATCCTAACCCTTTTTCTTACCTAACTCTTGATTTAGATCCATCAAACTATCGAAATAATCTAAGATACCATCCAAACAACCATAAAAGAATTCAGTGAACAAACTAGCATTTCAAGCATTTTTAGAAGAAGCAAATAAGAGGAGAGAAGATCTTACCTGAGTGAGAGGTTAGAGGAGGAAGGCAAGGGATAGCGCCAGACAGGTAGAGTGAGAGGAAAGGGGAGATGCTGCTTCGACTGCTAGAGTCGACGAAGCTAATCTCAAGTGGTGGATGGGTGGAGTAGGAAGAAAGGAAAGACATGAGGGCACAAGTAGACGGACGGAGTGGGAGGAGAGGACCTGAAATTGAGTGCACAATCAAAATTTGGGGCAGCCAAGGCTTAGCCCAGATGAATTGCAACGGGTAGGGTACGTGCAAAATTTACCCTACCCATATCCAAATCCGTTTAAAATCTTATTACCTGAACCTATCCCACTTAAAATTGGTATACCCACCAAGTATCCCAATTAACCCTCGTTCATATATTCATACAACTCCATAAACTGAAAATTTTGTAACCAAAGAAGAATCCTTTCGATCAAAAATCTCCAAATCTCACAAAATAATACTTCAATTAAGCTCTCAAGGGACCAACTCACACCACCACTCTAGAGAAACAAACTCCAACTGGAACCAAAGAAACCTTTCCGATCTCACCGAATGTCCGAATAAGAGAATGAAATGAAAAGAAAATGAAGTGAAAAGGAAAAAAAAAAAGAGCAATCCATGTGGAAAGGGTCCTACCTTTTAATTCTTTTCGTCTTTTTTTGTTTTTGTAGATTTTTTCTCTATTTTCCCCTGACTTTTCCTCTATTTTTTCCGTCCTAGGAGCCTCAACTGGGCAGGAGACCTGTAGTAGCAGCTGAATAGAAAACCAAACTTAGAATGGGCTAAGTTGTCCATTTTAGAGTTGCAGCAATCTTCATGAGAATGGATGTCAAATTATCAATACTTTAATTCATCAATCAATCTATTTTAGTTTGAATAGATTGAAACCATCCTCAACTTTATCTGAACAAATATTTTATGTCAAACTTATTCCAGACTTAATACATTGGATAATGCCATACATAATATCACATAATAAAGAATAATGCCATATGTAACATCACATAATACAGAATTAGAATTGAAATTTAAAATATGAAGCCTCAACCATATAATACAGAATCTCAACGTCATATAAGTCTATATAAAAAGTTATGAAAACTATAGTAACAATCTAACAGAAGCTTAAAGATTGAATTGTTCATCAATAGCTCACTTGTTGACAGTCCTATCAGCATTAACCTTCTTTACTCAGTAAGATAATCTATTTTCCATATGAGCAATCCTTTCACTTAGTTGTGTAAACCACAAATACATCTTTTTCTATGATTCATTCTAATATATAGTGATTGGTAAATATCTACTACTACTATCTTCCTAATTTTTGGGGGTCGAGCACTATCCTCTCAATTATTCAGTTCGCAAGCACTCAATTTGAATAAAATTTCCAGCATCTCTCTCAAATAGCATAACTGATCATAATGCATTACATGAAACTATTCCAACAATCATATAGGCGAGTTGCTTTAGCATCGCAATTGATGATTAAAAAATACATAGCAAATCTGGTAAATTTTTGATATTACAGTATGTGAAAGATATCTAACAATCATAGAGAAGTTATCCAATTTATGAAATTGTGGAGTAAAAGGAGACTGATAGTTATTGGAGAAGGATGTACCAATCATTAAAAACATAAACTAAATATTTGAAAAGGACTAAAACTAATGTCAATACGTTCTCAAGACTGATTAGCTAGTATACTCTCAAATAAACATTCTACCTAAGTAACATTCCACCTAGAAAAATGACTAAAACTTTCAAGACATTGATGTTGTTTCCTCCAAGATGCAGATTTTCAAGACATGCAAACTTTCTTTTAACTACATTTGAACTTTGATTTTAACATTCGAAATGACAACCACGAACTGATGCATATCAAGATTAATAATCATGACCTGATGCATATCAGCTACATCAAGAAAATAATTATCATAAGTACCTCCATAAAGCTTCCAACAGTCAGTAAATTTCAAACACCTTCAAAATCATATCCATAATTCCAAGCACAAACCAGCTCCAACAAACGAACAAAAGAAAACAATAACAGCTTACAATGTATCACATTAGATAATTTTTCCTCTTTCCTAAATCGAACTCCTTCCATCTTATTACATAGCCCAAACAATCTAGGGTTCCACACTCACAGCTTTTTGAGATTTAACTCCCTCATCTCCAAAAAAAAGAAGAAAATAGGATAAAAGATGAAGGGAAAGGGAAAAAAAAAGAGGAAGAAACCAAATCCAAATCCTTACCCTGTTTCTTACCTAACCTTTGATTTAGATCCATCAAACTATCAAAATAATCCAAGATACTACTCAAACAACCATAAAAGAATTCAGCGAACAAACTAACATTTCAAGCATTTTTAGAAGAAGCTGATAAGAGGAGAGAAGATCGTACCTGAGCAAAAGGTTGGAGGAGGAAGGCATGGAACAGCACCAGACGGATGGAGTGAGAGGAAAGGAGAGATGCTGCTCTAATGGCTAGAGTCGACGAAAGTAATTTTGAGTGGCAGACAAGCGGAGTAGGAGGAAAGGGAAGATATGAGGGCACAAGAGGACGGACGGAGTTGAAGGAGAGGACCTAAGACTGAGTGCATGATCAAAATTCAGGGCAACCAAGGCTTTGCCTGAAGGAATTGCAATGAATAGGGTACATGCAAAATTTACCCTATCCGTATCCAAACCCATTTAAAATCTTACTACCCAAACCCATCCTACTTAAAATTGGTATACCCACTGAATATCCCGATTAACGCTCGTTCATATATTTATGCAACTCCATAAACCAAAAATTTTGTAACCAAAGAAGAATTCTTTCGATCAAAAATCCCTAAATCCCATAAAATAATACTTCGATTAAGCTCTCAAGGGACCAACTCACACCGCCACTCTAAAGAAAAAAATCCCAACTGGAACCTAAGAAACCTCTCCGATCTCACCAAATGTCTAAAAAAGAGAATGAAATGAAAAGAAAATGAAGTGAAAAGCAAAAAAAAAATGAGCAATCCATGTGGAAAGGGTCTTACCTTTTAATTTTTTCTATCTTTCTTTGTTTTTGTAGATTTTTCTCTATTTTCTCTCAATTTTTCCTCTATTTTTCTATCCTAGGAGCCTCAACCAGACAGGAGACCTATGGCAGCGGCCAAATAGGGAACCAGACTTAGAACGGGCTAAATTGTCCATTTTAGAGTTGCAACAAACTTCATGAGAATAAATGTCAAATTGTCAACACTCTAATTCTTTAATCAACCCATTTTAGTTTGAATGGGTTGAAACCAGCTTCAACTTTATCTGAACAAATATTTTATGTCAAACTTATTCTAAACTTAATACATTGGATAATTCTATATATAACATCACATAATAAAGAATAATGCCATATATAACATCACATAATAGATAACTGGAACTGCAATTTAAAATGTGAAGCCTCAGTCATATAATATATACAGAATCCTAATGTCACATAAGCCTGCATAAAAAGTCATAAAAACTGCAGTAACAATCTAATAGAAGCTTAAATATTGAATTGTTCATGAATAGCTTACTTGTTGACAGCCCTATTAGCATTAACCTTCTTTACTCAGCAAGATAATCTGTTTTGTATGCCAGCAATCCTTTCACTCAGTTGTTCATTTACTGTTTCTTGACTTCTGACATTGTTTCATAACTTTCATCAATATTTTATGATTTTTTATACTATTTTATGATTTCTGTCAATGTTTCATGATATCCTGTACTGTTTCATGACTTTCTGCATTGTTTCATAACTTTCAATATTGTTTCATGACTTTCTGTTCTGTTTTATGACTTCTTATTCTATTTTATGACATCTAGCTATCTACATTATTTTATGACTTCCGACATTATTTTATGACTTCCTGCTCTGTTTTATGGCTTCTTTTACTATTTCATAATTTTCGATAATATTTTATGACTTTCGATCCTATTTTATATCTCTAAAAAATATTTCATGATATCCTACACTATTTTATAACTTTTGGTGCTATTTTATAACTTTTATCAGTGTTTTATGACTTTCAGTACTGTTTCATAATTTTTGGCATTATGTAATGACTTCTGCCATTACTTTTGGTGCTATTTAATGACTCTGACAATGTTTGATGACTTTTTGCACTGTTTTATGATCTTGCACAGTTTTATGCCTTTCGGTATTATTTTATGACTTTTGGTAATGTTTTATGACATTGGTTCTACTTTTTTGGTTCATTGTTTTATTTTATTCAGCATTTGGGAAGATCATTGTTATTATGGTGTTTGAATAGTTTACATTGATCAAGCTAGTTAACTTATTATGAATGAAAAAATGGTAGCTGAAGATACCATGATCGAATCATGTACTCACTTACCTGTGATGTCTAATAATATAAAATGCACAGTTGGGCTGTGTTGCCATGTGGGTAACCAACCCCCTCTAATGGCATTTTTTAGGATATGCAGATAAATAAGGAAACAAGAACAAAAAAAATAATTAAATGGATGCAGAATCAAAAAATTTATAGTGTTTCTAGATAATCAATTGATTGCAAAAAGAATACAACACACCAAGCTACATTATCAAACTAGATCCCTCTGTACAAAAATAAGAAGAATATTAATTGAAATCAAAGGAAGAAGATGATGATGATGAATCGAGATAACTCTGAAACTAAAAAGAAAAGAAAAAAAACCACAGCCATGTGGTTCACAATCACTCCCTCCTCCAGATGAAGCAAAGGATATCGTAGCTATCCTTGGAAGCAGACTTGGGCGATGGTAGCCTGATGGCAGTGGCTCTTTAGCCGGCTTTGATCCGCATCTCGAAATGGATTTCATAAATCAAACAACATAGGAAGTCAGGAGTAAAGTAGTGCTAGAAGTTGGAAGAAGTCATAAAGAAGGCATTAAATAAAATAGAAGCCATTAAAAATATTTTGGAGAAGTCAGGAGACAATGCCGGAGGTCTTGAAGAAGGAGAAACACCAATTCCATACAAATATACAAATATGCAAAGACATGCAATAGATCAAATTTAAACTCACTTTTTATTTTCAATTGATGATAAAGATGATGCATCGCACAAAAAGTAATAAATTAAAAATACACAATAAAGATCAACATCAGCTTTACACCCCATCCAAAAAGAAAATTCCGAGAGAGAACAAAAATTTAAGTGTCATCGCCTCTCTTATGCTGGGTTCGGAGCAGTGAGCTGATCGAGTTGGCTCGAAGTCCTGCCTGCACCGACTTGCCGACTGTCGGGTTAAGGTTAGGCTAGGGTTGGAAGGCTCTTTTAGGGTTTGGAATGCTCTTTCCACAAGTTGACCTTAGCATCTTGAGCTTTGATCTTGGAAGACACCACACCCCTGAATCTTAAAGGGAACCCTCCGCCACCTCCCACGGGAGATCCGTCATTGAAGTTATGGCCGTTCTGAGTATAGCACCCGAAAAATCCCTCAAAACCATAGATCTATAGTCCCGCCAGACAAGATAGCCATTTTCAATACCTCCCATGCCAATCCAGAGCCCGTAAGACAGGCTCTGCTTTGTTAAGCGACTGTCGGCGGCCCCAATCGGGAACATGGGTTCCATAGACTTCCTTCCTGGGGTGAAGGGTGATGGAGTTGTTACTTCTCTTGCTCCTCTTCTCCTTGTACTTTCTTCATTAGTTACTCTTTGACATTGGGGAAGATGCATCTTCGGAGCCATTTGATCTCAAAGTTAGCCAATCACCAAAGATCAAAGGAGAAGGATGTGGGGAGGAGTTTTTTGGTTTGAGATTTGAGAGGAGATGGTGAGATAGATTTGGAGATGGGGGCTAAGGATTTTGAAAGGAATGAAACCGTGGGAAGAGAAGAAAAGCTTGGCTAAAGAAGAAGATAAATAGAAGTTTTGAGGGATCATGGCTTTTGGTTGGTTTTAAGTCACAGGCCATGCGGTGTGGTGAGCCAATTTGGTGAACTTGGGTTTGGGCCTGGATCGAATGGAATTGATAACATCCTTTCTATAACAGCCTTAAATCCTGAAGGTGCCTTGAACCCGTGGCCATTCCTATGTGAAGATGCCTTCATGAACCATGACAGTGCCTTCATGGCCATTGAAGGATCCTTCATTGGTGCCATTAAAGGTGCCTACATGGCCAATGAAGGTGCCTTCAGTGGCCATGAAGGCACCTTCAGGTCCACCAAAGGCACCTTCCACCCTAAAGGTGCCTTCAACTCATTAAAAGCCCCTTTTGAACCCTTTTGAATCCTCTAAAGGCACCTTGATGAATCATGAAGGCACTGAAGGACCTATGAAAGTGCCTCGAAGTCCACTGAAGGTGCCTTCAACACTGCCTTGAAGGCACCTTGAACCCTCTGAAGGCGCCTTGAACCGATTTTGGGAGATTTAGTCATCTAAAACTTGATTCTGGATCAGTAGTCGCCTTGCCCTGAATTTTGAAATAATAGGTCATGATATAGTGCTGGGAGTCATGGAATTCATGAAATACTGTAAAAAGTCATAAAATATGTCCGGAAGTCATATAGGATGTCATAAGACGTTGGAGACATGAAACAGCACCAGAAGTAAAAAAATATTATTGGAGGTCATGAAACATTGCGATGACATAACACATTATCGGAAGTCATAAAATATTATCGAAAATCATAAAATAGTATCGAAAGTCATAAAATATTTCAAAAACAATGTCAGAAGTTAAGAAACGGTAAATGAAATCGGATGTCATAAAACAGTACAAACAGTAGAGGATGTTATAAAATAATGCAGCATATCATAAAAATAGTATAGGATATCATGAAATAGTGGAGAAAATTATAAAATAGTACAGTCACAAAATAGTAAGATATCATAAAATAGTTCAAAAAGTCATAAAAAAGTACATGGAGTCGTGTAACAATAATGTCGAAAGTCATAAAATAGTGCAGGAGTCATGAAATAACGTCGAAAGTCATAAAATAGTGTCGGACATCATGAAATATTGACGGAAGTCATAAAATAGTATCAGATATCAAAAGCCAATAGGAGAAGTCATAAAATACTATAGGAAGACATCAAACATTGCTGGAAGTCATAAAATAGTACAAGAAGTCGTAAAAGAGTACAGAAAGTGATAAAGTAGTGTAGAAAATCATAAATGATGGAGGAAGTCATAAAACAATATATGATAAATAGTAGAGAAATGGATAAAATAGTGACGAAAGTCATAAAATAGTGCAGAAAGTCATAAAACAATACTGGATATCATGAAACAGTGAAAGAAGTCATAAAATAAAATAAAAAATCATGAAACAATGCCAGATGTCATGAAATAGTAAAGAAAGTCATAAAATAAAATAACAAATCATGAAATGTCGAAAGTCATGAAACAATATAGAAAGTTATAAAATAATATAGGATGCCATAAAATATTGAGAGAATAATATCAAACAGTGCCAAGAGTCATGAAATAGTGTCGGAAGTCATAAAACAGTATCGAAAGTCATGAAATAGTGTTAGAAATCATAAAACAGTATCCAAAGTCATTAAATATTGGTAGAACTCCTACGACCGTAATAAGTCATAATCCACACCTAAGATGTCATGAAGGGAGTACAGAATATCGTTCTCCTACCAAAAAAAAGTACCATCGGGTGTCATGTATGGGCTCTAGGATGTCATAGAAGGATCATAAAAAGTCATAATCGGCTCATAGGATGCCACAATCGACTGTACGACCAATCTTAGCTTTAGGATATTATACTTAATTTATGGAAACTCATAATCGGGGGCGTGATGTCATATTTATCTGAAAAGACACTGTCAGAAACTATTTCGACACTAGAAAGTTATGATCAGATATTGAAGGTCAAAATCGAAGGTAGAACTCGATATAGAACTTAGCCAAGGCATTAACTTCATCTAACTATCCATGGAAATGCTGTGATAAATAAACTACTTGAAAATAAAGGGGATGATGGGTTTTTTACTTTCTGACTAACTCGACATGCTGCTGTCAAACAATTTAAGGAAAAAAAATGCTGTTCAAAACCTTCTATGATATAAAATAGTCGGAGCAGGATTGACCTAGGATGCCTTGAAGCTTAGGGAGGAAAGAGAGCATCTTCGAAGGTGGAGAGAGAGGGCAGCATTTGAAATTGCAAAGCGAGAGAGCATGATAAGCCAAAAAAATCCTCCTATAGAGGGAAAGGATATTTTCATTTGCAAAAATTTGAAAAAATGGATTGTGACGGGCATTGAATCAACATCACAAATGGGGATAGGTGTGCCCCCATTTACTTGGCATGGAATGAGGTCCCATCTCATCTTCCACGTAGATGCCTTGCGGCCCAATCGCAACTTGCGATGTGCTCTGCATCGAATTTATTACACCACCTCCGGTGTTCAAAGAATTATGCTTTCTCTATATTCAGTTATGGGCTTTTTTACAAGGGGTGTGCTATATAAACTGCATAGGGTCTTTGCTCTATTTATGTCCAGTTGTGGGTTTCTTTTGTTGATTGGCTTTTTGAGTACCATAAATTGTTTGTATACACTACTTTGTACTTGTTGCTTATGTTTTACTGAATAAAAATTCTTTGCTCAACCAACTAAAGAAAAAAGAAAAAAAAAACTTATGGGGTTGATTCAAAGTGTAAGCAACTTGTGCATGGAGAAAAATGATCCAAGAAGAAAATAAATTGAATCGTACTCTGACATTGAATGCCATGATCTTTTTATTGCAAAATCAATTATTAAATAGATTTTTTGCAAAATCCACATGCTATTTATACATACTCTTGCATAGTCCCATGGGACATGGGATTATTTATTTACAATAGTTATAATACATGTGGCTATTACTGAAGTTTTCGAAAAGAATGATTTTTTGTAAATCTTGTCGCCAGCAAGAAACTCTTGAGTAGACTTAGTCTACTATATATGTTGTAGATAAAACCAATGAAAAAATATTACATCAATATTTTAAACTAAAAAGTTCTACCGCCATCTCAACAGCAGTGCATTGAGGTGGTTAAGTAGCGATATATTGAGATGGTGTCCATAACATACATGATAAACTAATTCTATTCAAGAATTTCTCACACATGGCACAGACAACCCGCTTTATTGCAAATTGTAACTACCTACTAGGACATGAGAAACAATATTTTTTGATATATATAAAATAATTAATTAATATTTAAAATGATTTAACGTAGATTGGGCAATGCTTTACCTTGCACATGAAATTGTTTAAGATTTTATGAAATAGTTTAAAATCAATAACATGGTGAATTGTCTCTTGGAGGGTGGGCTTTTGTAGTGGAATGGTAACTTAATTGGAGAGTAGTGAACTGGACTCAAGGATACATTGGTTCAAACATGAAGGGAAAAAATGGTGAGAAGCATGTATAAGATATATATATCTCTACATACGTGAAGTAGTTAGTGAAAGGTAAATAGATTGACATAGATGATTGTGTCTCAAACTTAACATAGCTTAAACTTTTAAGTTGACTTGGACCCTAACTTATATTTCAAGGCCTTTCTCTAGTTGATTTGAATTTCTGTTTCCCTCCAACAGGAAGCATATATGGTCAGCTTGAATCTTTTTGCTTCAAGATAAAATTTTTGATATATCTTTCTTTAAATTTAATAGTTCAAGTTTTTGCTTTTGATCCATGTTTTTCTTAGAAAAAATCTTTAAATCCAATTTTTGTAAAATAGAAGGATTACATATTTTTAGGACTTGGTGGCTCTTGTGAAGAATAATAATATACATGATAAAATCGGTGAGTCGTGGTAGCCACCACATGTTGAGTTAATACTGTTGCTGCAAGGCTCCAGAAGTGAGGTCGATAATGAACCAAACTAGACAGTTGAGGTTGAACCGATTTGAACTGCGAGCAAAATCTGCAAAAGAAGTTCTAAAATTATGAGATGCCCTCCAGTTTAAGATCCTCCGATGCTAAAATTAGCTGAGGCTTTGAGAGCAGATGATGGAAATAGAGAAGTAGAAAGTAAGAAATGAGAGTTTGAGAGTAGCGAGAAGTAGAGAGAACTCTGATTTTTCAGTGAAAAATTTAATAAAATTTTATCTCTGTGAATTTAGACTAATCTTCTGAAGAGCATCCTGCCTCCGTTTATATAGAGGAAGCTTGCTTAGACTTTAAGAAAAGTTTGTTAGACCGTTGGAGATCAGTTAGGCCATTAGAGATCGGTTAAGCCATTAGAGATCGGTTAGACCATTAGAGATCTGTTAGGTTATTAGGTTATTATAATAAAATGACCAGCTATGTAAAAATCGTAGAGTGGCTGCCCACATAGTAAATGAGCTGGAATACAATTAGAAGATAATTACGATTGAGCTGGATGACAACTGTCGGATAATTGTCTATACTTTTGATGGCACGTCGATAAAATACTGATATGGAATAACTGATATCAGTACCTATTTGAACTGAGCACCATGCTTTTGCTATCAATAATCAAATCGACAAACAATCGAAGTAAGATGAGGTAGATCGGAAGATAGTCGAGGTGAGTTTCCTACTTACTAGTAGTTCTGGACTAAGTCGATTTAGCATATAATATTGAAGAGGCGAGTCGATCAGAGGCCGATGTAATCTGAGAAAATATTTAACTCCAATGCCAATCTACTATCACGAGTCCAGATGATGATGATGAGGCCTCATCTGACCTGTCCTATCATAATAAATGTTCTACTCTGATGACGGTTGAAAGTATTAATTCTTTAATCATTCAACTGATGCGCCATTCCTCCAAAAATCGTTCCACCATATGGAGTAATGATGGAAGCCTAAAAAACTAAGATTTCATATATGCCAGAGTGGTTAACCATCGGACATGCGTGGTAGGTGTCCAAATGCCATTGAAGAGCTTGACTTTCACATGAATCCTACGTATGTCGCAAAATTAGGGAGAGATGCATTGAAACGACTCTCTGTAGACTCGTTGGATGGTTGAGAAGTGGCATGAATCTAATAGGATACCGGATCAATCCAGGTCGTTGAGTACTTTTATAAATAGGCATGCTCTATAGCTGAAAAACCACTTCACCAGTTCTTTCTATGCCGAAACTCTGTCAAAATTTTTTTTGAGCTTTTATGCTACCAGTGACAAAGAAGAAGGTCCCTTAAGATTGTCGGAGCCAAAGAAGAAAGAGAAGTAGAGGTCCTTCAAAAGCTTCCCTAGGCCCATTTTCCTCTGTTAGGTATTCTCCTCTATTCCCATCTCGTAAAATCTAGGTTTTAGGTTTTTTGGAGTCTCCTCTTTCCTCTTTTAGATAGTTCTCCTCCTCTGTTCCCGTTCCTCTTGAATCCTCTTCTTTTTTTGTCTATTTTTATGTTTCTTTTTCACCAAAATGTCTTCTAATAGTACTAACGAGATCAGTCAGGATAGTTGGATACCTCGATCGATCCAACCACTGCTTGATTTTGAGGTGAAAAATTTACTTCGGACAAAGGTCGAGATCAGCATCTCAGGTTAGGATAACCCTGAGTCTCCTATAAGGAGACTCATGGATTATCTCGGACCAACCATCAAGCAAGTTACTCTGACTAATCTCGATCTTTAAAAACTTAGAAAGAAATACTCCATTCCTAAAGAGTTCCAATTGATAGAGCTAAGTTGGGATGGTAGGATAACTAATCCTCCAGATGGTTGTGTCGCATTTTATAATGAGATACTTCGATTTGATTTTTGATTTTTTTTATATCTATTTTTCAATAATATTTTTGACTTCAATAAAGTTTACACAGCTCAGGTCACCCCAACGTCATTAGGACAATCATAGTTTTCATTATCTGCTGCAAATTCTCATCCATAGAACTTAGGATTTCGCTCTTTAGGACAATATTTGTCCTAAAAAATATCCATATGAGAAAGACTGGTGGTACTTTTTTTCTCGATCGAAATATAAATTTGGTCCTGCCCTTCCTTCCTTCATACACAGTTGGAAATTTTTTTTTTTTTTATTTCTTCCAATGTTCCATGGGGTTTCAGCTATAAATGGCATAAGCCTGAGACCAAATGGAACTCATATAATGAAGTACTTCCTGGGGATAAGGAGGCTGTTGTAAAGCTTTTGGGTATGAAAGTACTCAAGATGAGCTTACTGGTGATGGAGCAGTCTTTGCTTGAAACTGACATCAGTCAGATCTCTCTCCAAGATAAGTCCAATGTCAATTTCATAATTTTAGCACTTTTCATCAATATCATCATTAATTGACTTTTTCTAATGTGATAGAAACAATGAAGTTCAACTTGCAAAGGATGGTAGAGATCAAGAAGAGAAAGGCACAGGCCGATCAACCTACTCCTATCCCTTACCCCAAGAAGACCAAGGAGGAGACTACTCCTTCAAAGTCGGCTACCCCCCAATCATCATCTGGGGTTTTGATCATAGATAGCAATGCTATGCCGATCTCTACTGTCATGCCAAAGTCATCTCGTCCATCTATCGAGGTGGCTCGACCACTACCTTCTCAGGGATCACAGTCAAAGGGTTCTCTAATGCCTCCTCCGCATCAAATAAGGCAGCTCGGTCAGTCGACCAGCATCCGAAGCCATCTGATAATCCGCCATCCACCTTAATGGAAGCAATTGACTTGGTAAAGGTGTCTCTTATAGAGACGCCAAGGCTGGCTTAAGACCTCTTCGGTAAGATGATGCCCTAAAGAGACCTCGACTCTTGGAGGAGAGATCTTTCAATAGATTAGCTGACGAACTATGATTATACTAGTATTATGGATGTAAGTCTTTACTTCTCTTTTTGCTCTCTTTCTTTTTTTTTTGTGCTCTCTCTTTTTTCACATCAATTTTTTATCGATATAACCATATTTTTCTTCCCTATTTTTCCTTATTTTTTTTTCTCATCGGCTTTTAACCGATTTGATCATTTCTTTTTCTGCTTCTTTTTTTTTTGTAGTCCGTCATGTACTTCAGACTAATGCATGAGCATATGGGGTGGTTCTATGAGAATAAAAAGATCATGGAGGAAGGTCTTAAGGCTAAAAAAGAGGCCAAGAAGGCAGTCGAAAAGGCCAAGAAGCTAGCAAGAAAGAAGGCTGCCAAAGAAAAAGAGACAGCAGAGGGGCTGAAGAAACAACTCCAAGAAAAGATGGAGACAATAAAGAAAAAAAAATCAGCTGATGGATAACCAACATCAACTCAACAAGAAAGACAATTAGCTGATCGAGAAAGGGTTGGATGTATATCCTAGAAGTCAATATGGCTAACACATTATCATAAATCTAGGGTATAATTTTATACCTAATACATTGATTTGATGAATAAAAAGACAAGTTGAATTTTCATTCAAGAGTGATATGTCCTTGAATCATCTATCAAATTAATACTTCAATATATATTCTCAAAGTGTTGAGAATTAGAGGTATGTATAATTAATTCTTAAATGCTTTCAATTATATTATCATCATAAGGATGGTGATCGATCCAGATAGATTGGCATACAAATCACTTCCTTTGGAATAGATAAGTCTCTGATTTACAGTGTAAAGACACTAAACAACGAATGCGAATAGTTGTTAGAGAATAACTAGTATTGAGCGTGACCATACGAGAGATCATTTGAATTTTTACTCGATCGTCAGTGATTGTCTTAATGCTGTAGTTATGTGAATGATCCTTTGAACTGCGATGGTATGATTGCTCGTAGTGAGACTGTTAGAATTTGACTGATACATTAACATGACCTCATTGAGATCTTGTAGTAGATGTTGGCGATGGTTAGTCCACTATAGGAGTAGGATGAGCATCTAGAAGAAATTTATCAATCTTGATAGAGAGAAGAAGTCCTATGAGATTTGAGAGGCTAAGTCCGAGAGTCAGCGATCATAGCAGTGTAATTAATGAAAATTTTTTTTATGAAGATCATAATTGAATTTAAGCTAATCGAATCTATCATATGACTGATGAAGAGATTTGACGATTTATCCATGACCTGTCATCTAGTCGGAACTCATGATAGAAAGATTGAATCACATATTAACTACACCTTAAGATTCTATTTTAGTTTTACTGAATTACCACTATATACTAGGTTTCACTGATGGATTGTGAGAGCTCACTAAGATTTCTTAGGATAGATAATCCTTGATGAGTTAGAGTGAAATCATTCTGATCCATTGAAATGAGTTTCAATGATACTGTGATAGAGAATATGGTATATCTCACTACCAGATAGAATTAAATCTATGGGATCACATAATAAAAAGATTAGATCTGAAATAAGTAATTGGACTTATGAAGTCTCAATTAGATTTAGAGAAACTTTATTGTGTTCAAAATAATTTTGCTAGCGCATGGTTGAACTCAAATTTTTCTTTATACTTAAATTACTTATTTGATAATATTAATTCGAGTTAATTATCTACTAATAATCTAAATAAATTAGATTTATTGAGCTTCAGTTGTTGGGTGCCTAGAGTTTTAGATCATATGCATTAAGGATTTAAACCCTTAATAAAATTTTATGATTATTTGCATTGGGATGCCACTTGATTTGATCAAGTTAGGCATGCCCATATGATAGAGGGCGTGTGAGATCAGCATGGAGCATCCCCTAAGCCCCATTTGGTGTATGAGAAAGTGGGTGAAAAGGCTCCAATAGTTGGCACCTCATGGATCTGTTAAAGGGAGTCAAATATTTAAGGATGCAAGGATTCTTAATATAAGTAGAACTTGTATTAAGGGGCTATTTGATTTTAAAAGAGATCTTCTCTAAGGCTCTAGGCATCAAATTTTTAACAGCCCCATGCCTCCCAAAAATCTCCCCATGCCTCCCTCTCTTCTCCTTTTTTGGTTCCAACGCCCAAGAGTATTGGGCATCTTCTATCTCCATGCCCAAAAGGTGTTTGGGCATCTCTCTTTGCTTATTGATTTTTAGACCTTGGTTGCTTCATAATCAAGAGAAGAAGACTAAAAAAAAGAAAGAAAAAAAAGATCAAAGAGTTGATCGTGATCCAGACTTCGTTCTGATTCGCAGGATGATCGTTTTTAAAGAAGAAAAATTAACACCATAGAGGACTGTTCCAAGCTAATTTTGAGTGGATATCCATAGAGACTGGATACTTGCACAGCTAAGAGAGAGCCTATCTTCTTTCAGATCCAGATTTGAAAAAAAATTTATGAAACAAGTACGTGATTTAATAACATATTTAATTTCAGTATAAAATTCAGCATGTGTTTAATTTTAGCATATGAAGTAGATCCATGTATTTTTTTTATTTTATACATATATGATTTAGATTAAAAGATATTTTAATCTTCTATTCAACTATGTTATTTAGAAAAAAAAATTGAAACATACATACATGTCCGTACATAAAATTCCAACAGTGGTATTAGAACTGTGAGTTTCATATGCATGAAATTGACATATATATTTTTTAAAAAAAAATTAAAATCTAATTTTTTTAAATATATGAGATGTATAGATGATTGTTTTAAATCTAAAATTTATTTTAGATTTAATTTTTAGTTCATATATTCGATATATGATGGCATGCATAGATCTGAAATTTATTTTAGATAGGATTCTAGTTCATATGTATGTGATATATAGATATATGCATAAATCTAAAAATTATTTTGATCTAATTTATAGTTCATATATGAGATGTATGATTATATATTTAGATCTAAAAATTATTTTTAATTTGATTCATAATTTGTATATGAGATATACGATATCATATTATGATTTAAATTTTTATTTAGATCTGAATTTTATATACATATATAAAATATATACTTGTATATTAAATCTGAAAATTAGTTTCATGATTTAAAACTTATCTTTCATACAAAATATTTAGATCTACAATTTGATTTTAGAATCTAAAATTTGTATTTGTGCATGAGAGTTTTTGATCATGGATAAATCAAAAATTAGGTTATGTAATTAGATTGCATCTAGGATTTTTGATTCGAACATAATGGGTCTAATTCGATTAAGTAATTGATCAAATCAAATCAAGTATTGATTAGGACTAGGTCAATTATGTTTTAAGATCATATAATTATTGTTGATCAAATCAATTTAATCTCATATACAAAATCAATTAACCTAAGGATCTAATTCGGCTCGATGGCTTGAGTCTAATTCGCTTAAGCTAACCTAGTTGGACAAATTGACTTATTGATGTCTAAAATAAGTAATTGAGAGATGATTATTTAATTAATTCTGTTTACTGATCTGACTAATTTATTGATATCAAAGAAAAGCAATGGAGAGACTCCCACAGATCTCCACTTACCTGATCAATTTGGAAGATTGAGTTTTGAATAAGGTTGCTTACTGATTTGATTCAGTCCATGCCAATTAGATCGATCATATGATAACTAATTAGATGAGATCTAAATATAAATCTCTCCATAAATATTAAGTCCATAGGTCTTCCATCATTGTAGATGTGCGGGCATGGTACTGATATTGATTGTTCTTAGTTGGTCACAGTGATTCAGTTGCACCGAGAACATGCAATCACTCTATTAGCAAAGAGTTGCTCTAAGATAAGTATGAGTTTGGGCCCAATAACTGTTAGATGAGGGATCCAATGACGATTTTGCACCTGTTTGTGAATGGTTGGTCGGATTTAACTAAGGAGTATGATTAATAACTGTTAGGTGAGCTCACATAACTTAGAGACCAAGTCGCTGCAACATCTTAGAGAAGCATCAGGATAAAAAATTATCTATGCATCGATGTGCATGTTGCCAAGAACTATTAGATGAGGTGCATGACATCGGTGGGACTGCAGCATCTATTAGAAATCTAGTTGTCATGTTAGGATTTTTGCTTTCCTCCTAGAGAGTGTAGGGATTTGAAAAAATAGTGGGAGTTTTTATTTACTTCTTAAAGTTTCTAGAGTAAATATAAATTTAAAGTATAAAAATCTAACTTAAATATCTACTCTCACAGTTAAATCATGTCAGCTTCAAACCCTCTAGCCCGCATCATTGAGTCCAATCATTTAATCAGAACTAATTTTAAAGACTGGCTTAAAAATCTTAGGATTGTCCTGACTTCTAAAAAATTAGATCATGTACTCGATTAGGAATCTCTAGTATTATCAAACCATCCTACTACTAAGCAAAGAATCACATATAAAAAATGGATGGATGAAGGCAATCAAGTTAAGTGCTATGTATTGGCTTCTATATCAAATGAGTTACAGAACCAGCATGAGCATATGTCCACTGTCAGGACTATGATCACTCATCTATAAGAGTTGTATGGTGAGCAGAGCCACACAGCATGCTTCGAAGTGTTCAAGAGACTCTTCAATCTGAAGATATGTGAAGGACAGTCAGTCTATGAGCACTGTATGATAGTGATCAAGGACATTGAGGAGCTTGAGAAGCTCGGACTTGATATATAAAAAGAATTACAGATGAATTTGATCTTTCAATCCCTTACGAGTTTATATAGTCAATTTATTATAAATTTTCATATGAACAAACTGGATTGCACTATATCCAAACTGATCAATATGTTGGTCTCTGTTGAGAAAACCTTGAAGAGTTCAAAGGGCAGTGTTATCGCTGTTAAGTAGACTTCTTTATCTAAGAGAAAGTCTAGTTAGAAAAAGAAAAGTAAACCCACGAAGAAGTAGAAGAAAGAGAGCAAGCCAAAGACGGATATTTCGAAGAAGGCTGAAGCAAAAAAAATATGTTTCCACTGTGATACTGAAGGCCATCAAGGAGAAACTGTTCACTCTACCTGGAGAGTCTAAAGACCAAAAAGGGTGACAAATCTTTAGAAAGTATACTTATAATTATATCTAACTTAATAGTTTCTTTTACTTCTAGTTGGATATTGGACTTTGGTTTATGTACTCATATATGTACTTCAATGCAGGATCTAATAGAAAGTAGAAAGTTGAAGAAAGATGACATGATCCTTCAGATTGGCAATGAAGCAAAAGTTGCTATAGAAATCATTGGCACTTATCCTCTTCGATTACCATCAATGTTTAGATTAGATTTGAAAGACTATTATTTTGTTCATGTAGCTAGTCAAAATTTGATTTTCGTGTCTGTACTAGTACAGGATGGTTTTGA
>NC_026000.2:139186557-139219546 GCF_000442705.2 Elaeis guineensis | reverse complement strand
ACCAAGTAACATTCACCTAGAAAAAGGATTAAAACTTCAAGACATTGATGTTGTTTCCTCCATGATGTAGACTTTCAAGACATGCAAATTTTTCACTAACTACATTTGAACTTTGATTTTAGCATTGGAAATGACAACCATGAACTGATGCATATCAAGATTAATAATCATGATCTAATGCATATCAGTTACATTAAGAAAATAATTATCATAAGCACCTCTATAAGGCTTCCCGCAGTCAGTGAATTCCAAACATCTTCAAAATCATATCCATAATCCCAAATACAAACCAGCTTCAACAAACGAATAAAAGAAAATAATAACAGCTTACAATGTATCACAGCAGATAATTTCTCCTCTCTCCTAAATCAAACTCCTTCCATCTTATTACATAGCCCTAACAATCTACGGGTCCACACACATAGCATTTTGAGATTTAACTCCCTCATCTCCAAAAAAAAGGAAGAAGAAAATAGGACTAAAGATGGAGGGAAAGGGAGAAAAAGAAAAGGAAGAAATCAAATCCAAATCCTAACCCTTTTTCTTACCTAACTCTTGATTTAGATCCATCAAACTATCGAAATAATCTAAGATACCATCCAAACAACCATAAAAGAATTCAGTGAACAAACTAGCATTTCAAGCATTTTTAGAAGAAGCAAATAAGAGGAGAGAAGATCTTACCTGAGTGAGAGGTTAGAGGAGGAAGGCAAGGGATAGCGCCAGACAGGTAGAGTGAGAGGAAAGGGAGATGCTACTTCGACTGCTAGAGTCGACCGAAGCTAATCTCAAGTGGTGGATGGGTGGAGTAGGAAGAAAGGAAAGACATGAGGGCACAAAGCCGGACGGATGGAGTGGGAGGAGAGGACCTGAAATTGAGTGCACAATCAAAATTTGGGGCAGCCAAGGCTTAGCCCGGATGAATTGCAACGGGTAGGGTACGTGCAAAATTTACCCTACCCATATCCAAATTCGTTTAAAATCTTATTACCTGAACCTATCCCACTTAAAATTGGTATACCCACCAAGTATCCCAATTAACCCTCATTCATATATTCATACAACTCCATAAACTGAAAATTTGTAACCAAAGAAGAATCCTTTCGATCAAAAATCTCCAAATCTCACAAAATAATACTTCAATTAAGCTCTCAAGGGACCAACTCACACCACCACTCTAGAGAAACAAACTCCAACTGGAACCAAAGAAACCTTTCCGATCTCATCGAATGTCCGAATAAGAGAATGAAATGAAAAAGAAAATGAAGTGAAAAGGAAAAAAAAAAAAGAGCAATCCATGTGGAAAGGGTCCTACCTTTTAATTCTTTTCTGTCTTTTTTTGTTTTTGTAGATTTTTTTCTCTATTTTTCCCTGACTTTTTCCTCTATTTTTTCCGTCCTAGGAGCCTCAACTGGGCAGGAGACCTGTAGCAGCAGCTGAATAGAAAACCAAACTTAGAATGGGCTAAGTTGTCCATTTTAGAGTTGCAGCAATCTTCATGAGAATGGATGTCAATTATCAATACTTTAATTCATCAATCAATCTATTTTAGTTTGAATAGATTGAAACCATCCTCAACTTTATCTGAACAAATATTTTATGTCAAACTTATTCCAGAGTTAATACATTGGATAATGCCATACATAATATCACATAATAAAGAATAATGCCATATGTAACATCACATAATACAGAATTAGAATTGAAATTTAAAATATGAAGCCTCAACCATATAATACAGAATCTCAACGTCATATAAGTCTATATAAAAAGTTATGAAAACTATAGTAACAATCTAACAGAAGCTTAAAGATTGAATTGTTCATCAATAGCTCACTTGTTGACAGTCCTATCAGCATTAACCTTCTTTACTCAGTAAGATAATCTATTTTCCATATGAGCAATCCTTTCACTTAGTTGTGTAAACCACAAATACATCTTTTTCTATGATTCATTCTAATATATAGTGATTGTAAATATCTACTACTACTATCTTCCTAATTTTTGGGGGTCGAGTACTATCCTCTCAATTATTCAGTTCGCAAGCACTCAATTTGAATAAAATTTCCAGCATCTCTCTCAAATAGCATAACTGATCATAATGCATTACATGAAACTATTCCAACAATCATATAGGCGAGTTGCTTTAGCATCGCAATTGATGATTAAAAAATACATAGCAAATCTGGTAAATTTTTGATATTACAGTATGTGAAAGATATCTAACAATCATAGAGAAGTTATCCAATTTATGAAATTGTGGAGTAAAAAGAGACTGATAGTTATTGGAGAAGGATGTACCAATCATTAAAAACATAAACTAAATATTTGAAAAGGACTAAAACTAATGTCAATACGTTCTCAAGACTGATTAGCTAGTATACTCTCAAATAAACATTCTACCTAAGTAACATTCCACCTAGAAAAATGACTGAAACTTTCAAGACATTGATGTTGTTTCCTCCAAGATGCAGATTTTCAAGACATGCAAACTTTCTTTTAACTACATTTGAACTTTGATTTTAACATTCGAAATGACAACCACGAACTGATGCATATCAAGATTAATAATCATGACCTGATGCATATCAGCTACATCAAGAAATAATTATCATAAGTACCTCCATAAAGCTTCCAACAGTCAGTAAATTTCAAACACCTTCAAAATCATATCCATAATTCCAAGCACAAACCAGCCTCCAACAAACGAACAAAGAAAACAATAACAGCTTACAATGTATCACATTAGATAATTTTTCCTCTCTCCTAAATCGAACTCCTTCCATCTTATTACATAGCCCAAACAATCTAGGGTTCCACACTCACAGCTTTTTGAGATTTAACTCCCTCATCTCCAAAAAAAAGAAGAAAATAGGATAAAAGATGAAGGGAAAGGGAAAAAAAAAGGAAGAAACCAAATCCAAATCATAACCCTGTTTCTTACCTAACCTTTGATTTAGATCCATCAAACTATCAAAATAATCCAAGATACTACTCAAACAACCATAAAAGAATTCAGCGAACAAACTAACATTTCAAGCATTTTTAGAAGAAGCTGATAAGAGGAGAGAAGATCGTACCTGAGCAAAAGGTTGGAGGAGGAAGGCATGGAACAGCACCAGACGGATGGAGTGAGAGGAAAGGAGAGATGCTGCTCTAATGGCTAGAGTCGACGAAAGTAATCTTGAGTGGCAGACAAGCGGAGTAGGAGGAAAGGGAAGATATGAGGGCACAAGAGGACGGACGGAGTTGAAGGAGAGGACCTGAGACTGAGTGCATGATCAAAATTCAGGGCAACCAAGGCTTTGCCTGAAGGAATTGCAATGGATAGGGTACATGCAAAATTTACCCTATCCGTATCCAAACCCATTTAAAATCTTACTACCCAAACCCGTCCTACTTAAAATTGGTATACCCACTGAATATCCCGATTAACGCTCATTCATATATTTATGCAACTCCATAAACCAAAAATTTTGTAACCAAAGAAGAATTCTTTCGATCAAAAATCCCTAAATCCCATAAAATAATACTTCGATTAAGCTCTCAAGGGACCAACTCACACCGCCACTCTAAAGAAAAAAATCCCAACTGGAACCTAAGAAACCTCTCCGATCTCACCAAATGTCTAAAAAAGAGAATGAAATGAAAAGAAAATGAAGTGAAAAGCAAAAAAAAAATGAGCAATCCATGTGGAAAGGGTCTTACCTTTTAATTTTTTCTATCTTTCCTTTGTTTTTGTAGATTTTTTCTCTATTTTCTCTCAATTTTTCCTCTATTTTTCCTATCCTAGGAGCCTCAACCAGACAGGAGACCTATGGCAGCGGCCAAATAGGGAACCAGACTTAGAACGGGCTAAATTGTCCATTTTAGAGTTGCAACAAACTTCATGAGAATAAATGTCAAATTGTCAACACTCCAATTCTTTAATCAACCCATTTTAGTTTGAATGGGTTGAAACCAGCTTCAACTTTATCTGAACAAATATTTTATGTCAAACTTATTCTAAACTTAATACATTGGATAATTCTATATATAACATCACATAATAAAGAATAATGCCATATATAACATCACATAATAGATAACTGGAACTGCAATTTAAAATGTGAAGCCTCAGTCATATAATATATACAAAATCCTAATGTCACATAAGCCTGCATAAAAAGTCATAAAAACTGCAGTAACAATCTAATAGAAGCTTAAATATTGAATTGTTCATGAATAGCTTACTTGTTGACAGCCCTATTAGCATTAACCTTCTTTACTCAGCAAGATAATCTGTTTTGTATGCCAGCAATCCTTTCACTCAGTTGTTCATTTACTGTTTCTTGACTTCTGACATTGTTTCATAACTTTCATCAATATTTTATGATTTTTTATACTATTTTATGATTTCTGTCAATGTTTCATGACATCCTGTACTGTTTCATGACTTTCTGCATTGTTTCATAACTTTCAATATTGTTTCATGACTTTCTGTTCTATTTTATGAGTTCTTATTCTATTTTATGACATCTAGCTATCTACATTATTTTATGACTTCCGACATTATTTTATGACTTCCTGCTCTGTTTTATGGCTTCTTTTACTATTTCATGATTTTCGACAATATTTTATGACTTTCGATCCTATTTTATATCTCTAAAAAATATTTCATGATATCCTACACTATTTTATAACTTTTGGTGCTATTTTATAACTTTTGTCAGTGTTTTATGACTTTCAGTACTGTTTCATAATTTTTGGCATTATGTAATGACTTCTGCCATTACTTTTGGTGCTATTTAATGACTCTGACAATGTTTGATGACTTTTTGCACTGTTTTATGATCTTGCACAGTTTTATGCCTTTCGGTATTATTTTAGACTTTTGGTAATGTTTTATGACATTGGTTCTACTTTTTTGGTTCATTGTTTTATTTTATTCAGCATTTGGGAAGATCATTGTTATTATGGTGTTTGAATAGTTTACATTGATCAAGCTAGTTAACTTATTATGAATGAAAAAATGGTAGCTGAAGATACCATGATCGAATCATGTACTCACTTACCTGTGATGTCTAATAATATAAAATGCACAGTTGGGCTGTGTTGCCATGTGGGTAACCAACCCCCTTTAATGGCAATTTTTAGGATATGCAGATAAATAAGGAAACAAGAACAAAAAAAATAATTAAATGGATGCAGAATCAAAAAATTTATAGTGTTTCTAGATAATCAATTGATTGCAAAAAGAATACAACACACCAAGCTACATTATCAAACTAGATCCCTCTATACAAAAATAAGAAGAATATTAATTGAAATCAAAGGAAGAAGATGATGATGATGAATCGAGATAACTCTGAAACTAAAAAGAAAAGAAAGAAAACCACAGCCATGTGGTTCACAATCACTCCCTCCTCCAGATGAAGCAAAGGATATCGTAGCTATCCTTGGAAGCAGACTTGGGCGATGGTACCCTGATGGCAGTGGCTCTTTAGCCGGCTTTGATCCGCATCTCGAAATGGATTTCATAAATCAAACAACATAGGAAGTCAGGAGTAAAGTAGTGCTAGAAGTTGGAAGAAGTCATAAAGAAGGCATTAAATAAAATAGAAGCCATTAAAAATATTTTGGAGAAGTCAGGAGACAATGCCGGAGGTCTTGAAGAAGGAGAAACACCAATTCCATACAAATATACAAATATGCAAAGACATGCAATAGATCAAATTTAAACTCACTTTTTATTTTCAATTGATGATAAAGACGATGCATCGCACAAAAAGTAATAAATTAAAAATACACAATAAAGATCAACATCAGCTTTACACCCCATCCAAAAAGAAAATTCCGAGAGAGAAAAAAAATTTAAGTGTCGTCGCCTCTCTTATGCTGGGTTCGGAGCAGTGAGCTGATCGAGTTGGCTCGAAGTCCTGCCTGCACCGACTTGCCGACTGTCGGGTTAAGGTTAGGCTAGGGTTGGAAGGCTCTTTTAGGGTTTGGAAGGCTCTTTCCACAAGTTGACCTTAGCATCTTGAGCTTTGATCTTGGAAGACACCACACCCCTGAATCTTAAAGGGAACCCTCCGCCACCTCCCATGGGAGATCCGTCATTAAAGTTATGGCCGTTCTGAGTATAGCACCCGAAAAATCCCTCAAAACCATAGATCTATAGTCCCGCCAGACAAGATAGCCATTTTCAATACCTCCCATGCCAATCCAGAGCCCGTAAGACAGGCTCTGCTTTGTTAAGCGACTGTCGGCGGTCCCAATCGGGAACATGGGTTCCATAGACTTCCTTCCTGGGGTGAAGGGTGATGGAGTTGTTACTTCTCTTGCTCCTCTTCTCCTTGTACTTTCTTCATTAGTTACTCTTTGACATTGGGGAAGATGCATCTTCGGAGCCATTTGATCCCAAAGTTAGCCAATCACCAAAGATCAAAGGAGAAGGATGTGGGGAGGAGTTTTTTGGTTTGAGATTTGAGAGGAGATGGTGAGATAGATTTGGAGATGGGGGCTAAGGATTTTGAAAGGAATGAAATCGTGGGAAGAGAAGAAAAGCTTGGCTAAAGAAGAAGATAAATAGAAGTTTTGAGGGATCATGGCTTTTGGTTGGTTTTAAGTCACAGGCCATGCGGTGTGGTGAGCCAATTTGGTGAACTTGGGTTTGGGCCTGGATCGAATGGAATTGATAACATCCTTTCTATAACAGCCTTAAATCCTGAAGGTGCCTTGAACCCGTGGCCATTCCTATGTGAAGATGCCTTCATGAACCATGACAGTGCCTTCATGGCTATTGAAGGATCCTTCATTGGTGCCATTAAAGGTGCCTACATGGCCAATGAAGGTGCCTTCAGTGGCCATGAAGGCACCTTCAGGTCCACCAAAGGCACCTTCCACCCTAAAGGTGCCTTCAACTCATTAAAAGCCCCTTTTGAAACCTTTTGAATCCTCTAAAGGCACCTTGATGAATCATGAAGGCACTGAAGGACCTATGAAAGTGCCTCGAAGTCCACTGAAGGTGCCTTCAACACTGCCTTGAAGGCACCTTGAACCCTCTGAAGGCGCCTTGAACCGATTTTGGGAGATTTAGTCATCTAAAACTTGATTCTGGATCAGTAGTCGCCTTGCCCTGAATTTTGAAATAATAGGTCATGATATAGTGCTGGGAGTCATGGAATTCATGAAATACTGTAAGAAGTCATAAAATATGTCCGGAAGTCATATAGGATGTCATAAGACGTTGGAGACATGAAACAGCACCAGAAGTAAAAAAATATTATTGGAGGTCATGAAACATTGCGATGACATAACACATTATCGGAAGTCATAAAATATTATCGAAAATCATAAAATAGTATCGAAAGTCATAAAATATTTCAAAAACAATGTCAGAAGTTAAGAAACGGTAAATAAAATCGGATGTCATAAAACAGTACAAACAGTAGAGGATGTTATAAAATAATGCAGCATATCATAAAAATAGTATAGGATATCATGAAATAGTGGAGAAAATTATAAAATAGTACAGTCACAAAATAGTAAGATATCATAAAATAGTTCAAAAAGTCATAAAAAAGTACATGGAGTCGTGTAACAATAATGTCGAAAGTCATAAAATAGTGCAGGAGTCATGAAATAACGTCGAAAGTCATAAAATAGTGTCGGACATCATGAAATATTGACGGAAGTCATAAAATAGTATCAGATATCAAAAGCTAATAGGAGAAGTCATAAAATACTATAGGAAGACATCAAACATTGCTGGAAGTCATAAAATAGTACAAGAAGTCATAAAAGAGTACAGAAAGTGATAAAGTAGTGTAGAAAATCA
Organism: Elaeis guineensis; assembly: GCF_000442705.2. Lineage (NCBI taxonomy): Eukaryota > Viridiplantae > Streptophyta > Magnoliopsida > Arecales > Arecaceae > Elaeis > Elaeis guineensis. Next base: position 139,211,727 of record NC_026000.2, on the reverse strand, counting down.
TAAATGATGGAGGAAGTCATAAAACAATATATGATAAATAGTAGAGAAATGGATAAAATAGTGACGAAAGTCATAAAATAGTGCAGAAAGTCATAAAACAATACTGGATATCATGAAACAGTGAAAGAAGCCATAAAATAAAATAGAAAATCATGAAACAATGCCAGATGTCATGAAATAGTAAAGAAAGTCATAAAATAAAATAACAAATCATGAAATGTCGAAAGTCATGAAACAATATAGAAAGTTATAAAATAATATAGGATGTCATAAAATATTGAGAGAATAATATCAAACAGTGCCAAGAGTCATGAAATAGTGTCGGAAGTCATAAAACAGTATCGAAAGTCATGAAACAATGTTAGAAATCATAAAACAGTATCCAAAGTCATTAAATATTGGTAGAACTCCTACGACCGTAATAAGTCATAATCCACACCTAAGATGTCATGAAGGGAGTACAGAATATCGTTCTCCTACCAAAAAAAAGTACCATCGGGTGTCATGTATGGGCTCTAGGATGTCATAGAAGGATCATAAAAAGTCATAATCGGCTCATAGGATGCCACAATCGACTGTACGACCAATCTTAGCTTTAGGATATTATACTTAATTTATGGAAACTCATAATCGGGGGCGTGATGTCATATTTATCTGAAAAGACACTGTCGGAAACTATTTCGACACTAGAAAGTTATGATCAGATATTGAAGGTCAAAATCGAAGGTAGAACTCGATATAGAACTTAGCCAGGCATTAACTTCATCTAACTATCCATGGAAATGCTGTGATAAATAAACTACTTGAAAATAAAGGGGATGATGGGTTTTTTACTTTCTGACTAACTCGACATGCTGCTGTCAAACAATTTAAGGAAAAAAAATGCTGTTCAAAACCTTCTATGATATAAAATAGTCGGAGCAGGATTGACCTAGGATGCCTTGAAGCTTAGGGAGGAAAGAGAGCATCTTCGAAGGTGGAGAGAGAGGGCAGCATTTGAAATTGCAAAGCGAGAGAGCATGATAAGCCAAAAAAATCCTCCTATAGAGGGAAAGGATATTTTCATTTGCAAAAATTTGAAAAAATGGATTGTGACGGGCATTGAATCAACATCACAAATGGGGATAGGTGTGCCCCCATTTACTTGGCATGGAATGAGGTCCCATCTCATCTTCCACGTAGATGCCTTGCGGCCCAATTGCAACTTGCGATGTGCTCTGCATCGAATTTATTACACCGCCTCCGGTGTTCAAAGAATTATGCTTTCTCTATATTCAGTTATGGGCTTTTTTACAAGGGGTGTGCTATATAAACTGCATAGGGTCTTTGCTCTATTTATGTCCAGTTGTGGGTTTCTTTTGTTGATTGGCTTTTTGAGTACCATAAATTGTTTGTATACACTACTTTGTACTTGTTGCTTATGTTTTGCTGAATAAAAATTCTTTGCTCAACCAACTAAAGAAAAAAGAAAAAAAAAAACTTATGGGGTTGATTCAAAGTGTAAGCAACTTGTGCATGGAGAAAAATGATCCAAGAAGAAAATAAATTGAATCGTACTCTGACATTGAATGCCATGATCTTTTTATTGCAAAATCAATTATTAAATAGATTTTTTGCAAAATCCACATGCTATTTATACATACTCTTGCATAGTCCCATGGGACATGGGATTATTTATTTACAATAGTTATAATACATGTGGCTATTACTGAAGTTTTCGAAAAGAATGATTTTTTGTAAATCTTGTCGCCAGCAAGAAACTCTTGAGTAGACTTAGTCTACTATATATGTTGTAGATAAAACCAATGAAAAAATATTACATCAATATTTTAAACTAAAAAGTTCTACCGCCATCTTAACAGCAGTGCATTGAGGTGGTTAAGTAGCGATATATTGAGATGGTGTCCATAACATACATGATAAACTAATTCTATTCAAGAATTTCTCACACATGGCACAGACAACCCGCTTTATTGCAAATTGTAACTACCTACTAGGACATGAGAAACAATATTTTTTGATATATATAAAATAATTAATTAATATTTAAAATGATTTAACGTAGATTGGGCAATGCTTTACCTTGCACATGAAATTGTTTAAGATTTTATGAAATAGTTTAAAATCAATAACATGGTGAATTGTCTCTTGGAGGGTGGGCTTTTGTAGTGGAATGGTAACTTAATTGGAGAGTAGTGAACTGGACTCAAGGATACATTGGTTCAAACATGAAGGGAAAAAATGGTGAGAAGCATGTATAAGATATATATATCTCTACATACGTGAAATAGTTAGTGAAAGGTAAATAGATTGACATAGATGATTGTGTCTCAAACTTAACATAGCTTAAACTTTTAAGTTGACTTGAACCCTAACTTATATTTCAAGGCCTTTCTCTAGTTGATTTGAATTTCTGTTTCCCTCCAACAGGAAGCATATATGGTCAGCTTGAATCTTTTTGCTTCAAGATAAAATTTTTGATATATCTTTCTTTAAATTTAATAGTTCAAGTTTTTGCTTTTGATCCATGTTTTTCTTAGAAAAAATCTTTAAATCCAATTTTTGTAAAATAGAAGGATTACATATTTTTAGGACTTGGTGGCTCTTGTGAAGAATAATAATATACATGATAAAATCGGTGAGTCGTGGTAGCCACCACATGTTGAGTTAATACTGTTGCTGCAAGGCTCCAGAAGTGAGGTCGATAATGAACCAAACTAGACAGTTGAGGTTGAACCGATTTGAACTGCGAGCAAAATCTGCAAAAGAAGTTCTAAAATCATGAGATGCCCTCCAGTTTAAGATCCTCCGATGCTAAAATTAGCTGAGGCTTTGAGAGCAGATGATGGAAATAGAGAAGTAGAAAGTAAGAAATGAGAGTTTGAGAGTAGCGAGAAGTAGAGAGAACTCTGATTTTTCAGTGAAAAATTTAATAAAATTTTATCTCTGTGAATTTAGACTAATCTTCTGAAGAGCATCCTGCCTTCGTTTATATAGAGGAAGCTTGCTTAGACTTTAAGAAAAGTTTGTTAGACCGTTGGAGATCAGTTAGGCCATTAGAGATCGGTTAAGCCATTAGAGATCGGTTAGACCATTGGAGATCTGTTAGGTTGTTAGGTTATTATAACAAAATGACCAGCTATGTAAAAATCGTAGAGTGGCTGCCCACATAGTAAATGAGCTGGAATACAATTAGAAGATAATTACGATTGAGCTGGATGACAACTGTCAGATAATTGTCTATACTTTTGATGGCACGTCGATAAGATACTGATATGGAATAACTGATATCAGTACCTATTTGAACTGAGCACCATGCTTTTGCTATCAATAATCAAATCGACAAACAATCGAAGTAAGATGAGGTAGATCGGAAGATAGTCGAGGTGAGTTTCCTACTTACTAGTAGTTCTGGACTAAGCCGATTTAGCATATAATATTGAAGAGGCGAGTCGATCAGAGGCCGATGTAATCTGAGAAAATATTTAACTCCAATGCCAATCTACTATCACGAGTCCAGATGATGATGATGAGGCCTCATCTGACCTGTCCTATCATAATAAATGTTCTACTCTGATGACGGTTGAAAGTATTAATTCTTTAATCATTCAACTGATGTGCTGTTCCTCCAAAAATCATTCCACCATATGGAGTAATGATGGAAGCCTAAAAAACTAAGATTTCATATATGCCAGAGTGGTTAACCATCGGACATGCGTGGTAGGTGTCCAAATGCCATTGAAGAGCTTGACTTTCACATGAATCCTACGTATGTCGCAAAATTAGGGAGAGATGCATTGAAACGACTCTCTGTAGACTCGTTGGATGGTTGAGAAGTGGCATGAATCTAATAGGATACCGGATCAATCCAGGTCATTGAGTACTTTTATAAATAGGCATGCTCTATAGCTGAAAAACCACTTCACCAGTTCTTTCTATGCCGAAACTCTGTCAAAATTTTTTTTGAGCTTTTATGCTACCAGTGACAAAGAAGAAGGTCCCTTAAGATTGTCGGAGCCAAAGAAGAAAGAGAAGTAGAGGTCCTTCAAAAGCTTCCCTAGGCCCATTTTCCTCTGTTAGGTATTCTCCTCTATTCCCATCTCGTAAAATCTAGGTTTTAGGTTTTTTGGAGTCTCCTCTTTCCTCTTTTAGATAGTTCTCCTCCTCTGTTCCCGTTCCTCTTGAATCCTCTTCTTTTTTTGTCTATTTTTATGTTTTTTTTTCACCAAAATGTCTTCTAATAGTACTAACGAGATCAGTCAGGATAGTTGGATACCTCGATCGATCCAACCACTGCTTGATTTTGAGGTGAAAAATTTACTTCGGACAAAGGTCGAGATCAGCATCTCTGGTTAGGATAACCCTGAGTCTCCTATAAGGAGACTCATGGATTATCTCGGACCAACCATCAAGCAATTTACTCTGACTAATCTCGATCTTTAAAAACTTAGAAAGAAATACTCCATTCCTAAAGAGTTCCAATTGATAGAGCTAAGTTGGGATGGTAGGATAACTAATCCTCCAGATGGTTGTGTCGCATTTTATAATGAGATACTTCGATTTGGTTTTTGATTTTTTTTTATATCTATTTTTCAATAATATTTTTGACTTCAATAAAGTTTACACAGCTCAGGTCACCCCAACGTCATTAGGACAATCATAGTTTTCATTATCTGCTGCAAATTCTCATCCATAGAACTTAGGATTTCTCTCTTTAGGACAATATTTGTCCTAAAAAATATCCATATGAGAAAGACTGATGGTACTTTTTTTCTCGATCGAAATATAAATTTGGTCCTGCCCTTCCTTCCTTCATACACAGTTGGAAAAATTATTTTTTTTTTTTATTTCTTCCAATGTTCCATGGGGTTTCAGCTATAAATGGCATAAGCCTGAGACCAAATGGAACTCATATAATGAAGTACTTCCTGGGGATAAGGAGGCTGTTGTAAAGCTTTTGGGTATGAAAGTACTCAAGATGAGCTTACTGGTGATGGAGCAATCTTTGCTTGAAACTGATATCAGTCAGATCTCTCTCCAAGATAAGTCCAATGTCAATTTCATAATTTTAGCACTTTTCATCAATATCATCATTAATTGACTTTTTCTAATGTGATAGAAACAATGAAGTTCAACTTGCAAAGGATGGTAGAGATCAAGAAGAGAAAGGCACAGGCCGATCAACCTACTCCTATCCCTTACCCCAAGAAGACCAAGGAGGAGACTACTCCTTCAAAGTCGGCTACCCCCCAATCATCATCTGGGGTTTTGATCATAGATAGCAATGCTATGCCGATCTCTACTGTCATGCCAAAGTCATCTCGTCCATCTATCGAGGTGGCTCGACCACTACCTTCTCAGGGATCACAGTCAAAGGGTTCTCTAATGCCTCCTCCGCATCAAATAAGGCAGCTCGGTCAGTCGACCAGCATCCGAAGCCATCTGATAATCCGCCATCCACCTTAATGGAAGCAATTGACTTGGTAAAGGTGTCTCTTATAGAGACGCCAAGGCTGGCTTAAGACCTCTTCGGTAAGATGATGCCCTAAAGAGACCTCGACTCTTGGAGGAGAGATCTTTCAATAGATTAGCTGACGAACTATGATTATACTAGTATTATGGATGTAAGTCTTTACTTCTCTTTTTGCTCTCTTTCTTTTTTTTTTGTGCTCTCTCTTTTTTCACATCAATTTTTTATCGATATAACCATATTTTTCTTCCCTATTTTTCCTTAATTTTTTTTTCTCATCGGCTTTTAACCGATTTGATCATTTCTTTTTCTGCTTCTTTTTTTTTTGTAGTCCGTCATGTACTTCAGACTAATGCATGAGCATATGGGGTGGTTCTATGAGAATAAGAAGATCATGGAGGAAGGTCTTAAGGCTAAAAAAGAGGCCAAGAAGGCAGTCGAAAAGGCCAAGAAGCTAGCAAGAAAGAAGGCTGCCAAAGAAAAAGAGACAGCAGAGGGGCTGAAGAAACAACTCCAAGAAAAGATGGAGACAATAAATAAAAAAAAATCAGCTGATGGATAACCAACATCAACTCAACAAGAAAGACAATTAGCTGATCGAGAAAGGGTTGGATGTATATCCTAGAAGTCAATATGGCTAACACATTATCATAAATCTAGGGTATAATTTTATACCTAATACATTGATTTGATCAATAAAAAGACAAGTTGAATTTTCATTCAAGAGTGATATGTCCTTGAATCATCTATCAAATTAATACTTCAATATATATTCTCAAGGTGTTGAGAATTAGAGGTATGTATAATTAATTCTTAAATGCTTTCAATTATATTATCATCATAAGGATGGTGATCGATCCAGATAGATTGGCATACAAATTACTTCTTTTGGAATAGATAAGTCTCTGATTTACAGTGTAAAGATACTAAACAACGAATGCAAATAGTTGTTAGAGAATAACTAGTATTGAGCGTGACCATACGAGAGATCATTTGAATTTTTACTCGATCGTCAGTGATTGTCTTAATGCTGTAGTTATGTGAATGATCCTTTGAACTGCGATGGTATGATTGCTCGTAGTGAGACTGTTAGAATTTGACTGATACATTAACATGACCTCATTGAGATCTTGTAGTAGATGTTGGCGATGGTTAGTCCACTATAGGAGTAGGATGAGCATCTAGAAGAAATTTATCAATCTTGATAGAGAGAAGAAGTCCTATGAGATTTGAGAGGCTAAGTCCGAGAGTCAGCGATCATAGCAGTGTGATTAATGAAAAATTTTTTTATGAAGATCATAATTGAATTTAAGCTAATCGAATCTATCATATGACTGATGAAGAGATTTGACGATTTATCCATGACCTGTAATCTAGTCGGAACTCATGATAGAAAGACTGAATCACATATTAACTACACCTTAAGGTTCTATTTTAGTTTTACTGAATTACCACTATATACTAGGTATCACTGATGGATTGTGAGAGCTCACTAAGATTTCTTAGGATAGATAATCCTTGATGAGTTAGAGTGAAATCATTCTGATCCATTGAAATGAGTTTCAATGATACTGTGATAGAGAATATGGTATATCTCACTACCAGATAGAATTAAATCTATGGGATCACATAATAAAAAGATTAGATCTGAAATAAGTAATTGGACTTATAAAGTCTCAATTAGATTTAGAGAAACTTTATTGTGTTCAAAATAATTTTGCTAGCGCATGGTTGAACCCAAATTTTTCTTTATACTTAAATTACTTATTTGATAATATTAATTCGAGTTAATTATCTACTAATAATCTAAATAAATTAGATTTATTGAGCTTCAGTTGTTGGGTGCCTAGAGTTTTGGATCATATGCATTAAGGATTTAAACCCTTAATAAAATTTTATGATTATTTGCATTGGGATGCCACTTGATTTGATCAAGTTAGGCATGCCCATATGATAGAGGGCGTGTGAGATCAGCATGGAGCATCCCCTAAGCCCCATTTGGTGTATGAGAAAGTGGGTGAAAAGGCTCCAATAGTTGGCACCTCATGGATCTGTTAAAGGAAGTCAAATATTTAAGGATGTAAGGATTCTTAATATAAGTAGAACTTGTATTAAGGGGCTATTTGATTTTAAAAGAGACCTTCTCTAAGGTTCTAGGCATCAAATTTTTAACAGCCCCATGCCTCCCAAAAATCTCCCCATGCCTCCCTCTCTTCTCCCTTTTTGGTTCCAACACCCAAGAGTATTGGGCATCCTCTATCTCCATGCCCAAAAGGTGTTTGGGCATCTCTCTTTGCTTATTGATTTTTAGACCTTGGTTGCTTCATAATCAAGAGAAGAAGACTAAAAAAAGGAAAGAAGAAAAAGATCAAAGAGTTGATCATGATCCAGACTTCGTTCAGATTCGCAGGATGATCGTTCTTAAAGAAGAAAAATCAACACCATAGAGGACTGTTCCAAGCTGATTTTGAGTGGATATCCATAGAGACTGGATACTTGCACAGCTAAGAGAAAGCCTATCTTCTTTCAGATCCAGATTTGAAAAAAAAATTATGAAACAAGTACGTGATTTAATAACATATTTAATTTCAGTATAAAATTCAGCATGTGTTTAATTTTAGCATATGAAGTAGATCCATGTATTTTTTTTATTTTATACATATATGATTTAGATTAAAAGATATTTTAATCTTCTATTCAACTATGTTATTTAGAAAAAAAAATTAAAACATACATACATGTCCATACATAAAATTTCAACAGTGGTATTAGAACTGTGAGTTTCATATGCATGAAATTGACATATATATTTTTGAAAAAAAAATTAAAATCTAATTTTTTTAAATATATGAGATGTATAGATGATTGTTTTAAATCTAAAATTTATTTTAGATTTATTTTTTAGTTCATATATTCGATATATGATGGCATGCATAGATCTGAAATTTATTTTAGATAGGATTCTAGTTCATATGTATGTGATATATAGATATATGCATAAATCTAAAAATTATTTTGATCTAATTTATAGTTCATATATAAGATGTATGATTATATATTTAGATCTAAAAATTATTTTTAATTTGATTCATAATTTGTATATGAGATATACGATATCATATTATGATTTAAATTTTTGTTTAGATCTGAATTTTATATACATATATAAAATATATACTTGTATATTAAATCTGAAAATTAGTTTCATGATTTAAAACTTATCTTTCATACAAAATATTTAGATCTACAATTTGATTTTAGAATCTAAAATTTGTATTTGTGCATGAGAGTTTTTGATCATGGATAAATCAAAAATTAGGTTATGTAATTAGATTGCATCTAAGATTTTTGATTCGAACATAATGGGTCTAATTCGATTAAGTAATTGATCAAATCAAATCAAGTATTGATTAGGACTAGGTCAATTATGTTTTAAGATCATATAATTATTGTTGATCAAATCAATTTAATCTCATATACAGAATCAATTAACCTAAGGATCTAATTCGGCTCGATGGCTTGAGTCTAATTCGCTTAAGCTAACCTAGTTGGACAAATTGACTTATTGATGTCTAAAATAAGTAATTGAGAGATGATTAGCAAAGAGTTGCTCTAAGATAAGTATGAGTTTGGGCCCAATAACTGTTAGATGAGGGACCCAATGACGATTTTGCACCTGTTTGTGAATGGTTGGTCGGATTTAACTAAGGAGTATGATTAATAACTGTTAGGTGAGCTCACATAACTTAGAGACCAAGTCGCTGCAACATCTTAGAGAAGCATCAGGATAAAAAATTATCTATGCATCGATGTGCATGTTGCCAATAACTATTAGATGAGGTGCATGGCATCGGTGGGACTGCAGCATCTATTAGAAATCTAGTTGTCATGTTAGGATTTTTGCTTTCTACCTAGAGAGTGTAGGGATTTGAAAAAATAGTGGGAGTTTTTATTTACTTCTTAAAGTTTCTAGAGTAAATATAAATTTAAAGTATAAAAATCTAACTTAAATATCTACTCTCACAGTTAAATCATGTCAGCTTCAAACCCTCTAGCCCGCATCATTGAGTCCAATCATTTAATCAGAACTAATTTTAAAGACTGGCTTAAAAATCTTAGGATTGTCCTGACTTCTAAAAAATTAGATCATGTACTCAATTAGGAATCTCTAGTATTATCAAACCATCCTACTACTAAGCAAAGAATCACATATAAAAAATGGATGGATGAAGGCAATCAAGTTAAGTGCTATGTATTGGCTTCTATATCAAATGAGTTACAGAACCAGCATGAGCATATGTCCACTGTCAGGACTATGATCACTCATCTATAAGAGTTGTATGGTGAGCAGAGCCACACAGCATGCTTCGAAGTGTTCAAGAGACTCTTCAATCTGAAGATATGTGAAGGACAGTCAGTCTACGAGCACTGTATGATAGTGATCAAGGACATTGAGGAGCTTGAGAAGCTCGGACTTGATATATAAAAAGAATTACAGATGAATTTGATCTTTCAATCTCTTACGAGTTTATATAGTCAATTTATTATAAATTTTCATATGAACAAACTAGATTGTACTATATCCAAACTGATCAATATGTTGGTCTCTATTGAGAAAACCTTGAAGAGTTCAAAGGGCACTGTTATCGCTGTTAAGTAGACTTCTTTATCTAAGAGAAAGTCTAGTTAGAAAAAGAAAAGTAAACCCACGAAGAAGTAGAAGAAAGAGAGCAAGCCAAAGACGGATATTTCGAAGAAGGCTGAAGCAAAAAAAATGTGTTTCCACTGTGATACTGAAGGCCATCAAGGAGAAACTGTTCACTCTACCTGGAGAGTCTAAAGACCAAAAAGGGTGACAAATCTTTAGAAAGTATGCTTATAATTATATCTAACTTAATAGTTTCTTTTACTTCTAGTTGGATATTGGACTTTGGTTTATGTACTCATATATGTACTTCAATGCAGGATCTAATAGACAGTAGAAAGTTGAGGAAAGGTGACATGATCCTTCAGATTGGCAATGAAGCAAAAGTTGCTATAGAAATCATTGGCACTTATCCTCTTCGATTACCATCAATGTTTAGATTAGATTTGAAAGACTATTATTTTGTTCATGTAGCTAGTCGAAATTTGATTTTCGTGTCTGTACTAGTACCGGATGGTTTTGATTTTAATTTCAATAAAAAATTTTATTCTATTTATTTACAAAATAGATTGATTGCATATGCTCTTTTAATAGACAGTTTTTATCACTTGCATATTGATGCGAATGTAAATTTAAACGAGTAAATAGGGAGTGCCGTAGGTCAAAAGAGATCTAGAGATGAAATTAATCAAAAGTACTTGTGACATCATAGACTAGGCTATATTAAAGGGAACAGGATAAACAAATTGAAAAAGGATGGAATCTTTAGTTCTTTTGATTCAGAGTCACATCTAGCTTGTGAATCTTGCCATCGAAAAAAATGATCAAGTTATCCTTTGTGGGATATGGAGAAAGAGCCATCGAGTTACTTGCCCTGATATATATCGATGTGTGTGAGCCATTTGATATGCAGATCAGGGATGATTATAGCTACTTCATTATCTTTACCGATGATCTATCATGATAAAGATGTGTATTTGATAAAAGATAAGTCTAAAGCTTTTGAAAAGTTCAAAAAATTCAGAAACGAAGTAGAGAAATAAACAGACAAACCCATTAAGGTTCTTCGATATGATCGAGGAGGCGAATACTTTAGTTGAAAATTTTTAAGATATCTTAAGGACAATGACATAGTCTCTTAATAGACTCTTCCTGAAATATCTCAGCTCAATGAGATATTTGAAAGGAGCAATAGGATCCTATTAAATATGATCAGGTACATGATAAGCTTCACTGATTTATCCTTATATCTTTAGAGACATATCTTATTAACTGTAATTTACTTTTTGAATAGGATTCTATCAAAATTCGTTCCTACCACATCATATGAGATATGACATGATAAGAAGTCAAGTCTAGATTATCTTAAGACTTGGGGATATTCGATCTATGTCACCATAGATGGCTGATAAATTAGAGGATAGATATGTAATAGCTCATTTTATTGAGTATTCAAAAAAATTAATGGGATACTACTTCTTCTTTCCATAAGATGACAATGTGATTATGAGTCGAAATGCCATATTTTTTAAAAAATAATTTATCCAGAATGGTGGTAGTGGGAGGTTAGTTGAGCTTGAAGAAAAGATCTCTGATGAGCAAATTGCTATAGATTCTCATGAACTCATTATTCATGAGTTAGTAGTTGATGTTCCTCCACCATCTTGTTGATCTAGCACGATCTTTTGTTCTTTTGAAAGGTATATAGATATGCTTATGGAGGAAGTAGAGAAAATATTCCTTATGGAAGATAAGGATCATGGTGATGATCTTAATATCTTTGATGAGATGATGTCTGATATCGATTCCGAAAAATAGTTAGATGCAATGAAGTCAAAAATTGACTCAATACACTCAAACTAAATATGGACCTTAGTGGATCTGTCCGAGGGTATGGTACCCATTGAGTGTAAATGGATTTACAAAAAGAAAATAGATGCAGATGTTAAGTAGAGACCTATAGAACTAGGCTCATGGTAAAAGATTACAATCAGCGCAAAGGCATTGACTATCAGAAAATCTTCTCGTCCGTAGCCACACTAAAATCCATCCGCACTCTGCTTGCTGTTGCAGCTTATTATGATTATGAAATCTGACTGAATGAATATCTTGAGGAAGATATCTATATAGAGCAATCTTTGGATTTCACGTCTGATGATGGTGATCTTCGAGCTTGCAAGCCGTAAAGATCCATATATGGATTAAAGCAAGCTTCTTAGAGTTGAAACTTTCATTTTGATGAAGTAATCAAATCATTTAATTTCATCAAGATCGAAGAGGAACCTTATGTATATAAGAGGGTCCGTGAGAGTGCAATAATATTTTTTATATTGTATGTAGATGATATTCTCCTCGTTGAAAATGATATTCCTATGCTGATCTCGATCAAAAGATGGTTGTTCAAAAAATTCTTTATGAAAGATTTAAGAGAGGCATCCTATATTTTTGAAATAAATATCTACAGGAATAGATCTAAAAAGATGCTAGGCCTATCATAAAAGCTATACATAGAAAAAGTGCTAAAGAGATTCAGCATGAAAATATTTAAAAGAGGACTTTTACTTCTTAGATATGATATTCGTCTTTCCAAGATGATATGTCTGACCACATCTGAAAAAGTTCAGTGCATAAGTAGGATTTCTTATGTCTCGACCATAGAGAGCCTCATGCATGGTCGACCTAATATTGCCATTGCTGTGAGTGTCACGAGTAGATATCATTCGAATCTAGATGAGAAGCACTGGATAGCTGTAAAGAATATTCTTAAGTAATTGAGAAGTACTAAAGATTTGTTTCTAATCTTTGAAGAAGGGACAGAGTTAGGAGTGGAAGGATACATGGATGCTGATAATAGAATGTCTATATCAGGGTGTGTTCTTGTGCAATGTTGGTTCGGTATGTTCCAAGCAATTGATCAATGAAAGCTGAGTATGCTATAGATGTGTAGGATGCATTCTAGTTTTAATGTTAGTTGCAGAATTAGATGTTATATTATTAGATGCTATGACAATGTACTATAAAGACAATGGCACCATAGCCTTTGCTAAGGAGTCTAGATCTCATCAGAAATCCAAGCACATAGAGCAGCAGTATACACGACTGCCTTGAAAAAGATATGTCGAAGTGTGAAGAGTAGACTTCGCAGATAACATGGCAGATTTGTTGATAAAATAATTGAGCCAGCCAAAGATGGAAGTCCATCCTGAGAAGATGAGACTTAGATTAGTGGCTAATTGGCTTTAGTCCAAGTGGAAGATTGTTAGATGTATGTGCTAGAAATCAATATAGCTGACATATTGTTATAAATCTAAGGTATAATTTTATACTTAATACATTGATTTGATCAATAAAATGATAAGTTTAATTTTTATTCAAGAGTAATGTATTCTTAAATCATCCATAAAATTAATACTTCGATATATATTCTCAAGATATTAAAAATTAGAGGCATGTATAATTAATTCCTAAATACTCCTGGCCATAGTATCATTATGAAGATGGTGATCGATCCAGATAGATCGATGTACAAATTATTTTTTTCGAAATAGATGAGTCTCTGATCTATAGTATAGAGATACTGAGCGATGAGTGTGGATAGTTATTAGAAAATAACTAGTATGGAGCGTGATCATATAAGAGATCACTTGGATTTCTACTCGATTGTCAATAATCGTCTTGATGTTGTAGTTGTATGAATGATCCTTTGATCTGTGATGGTATGATTGCTCATAGTGAGACTACTGAAGTTTGACTGACACATTAACATAATCTTGTTAAGATCTTATAGTAGATGTTGGTGACAGTTGGTCCACTGTAGGAGTAGGATGAGCATCTAGAAGAAATTTATCAACCTTAATAGAGAGGAGTAGTCCTATGAGATTTGAGAAACTAAGTTCGAGAGTCTGTGGCCACAGCAATATGATTAATGAAAAAGAATTTTCATGAGGATCATAATTAGATTTAAGCTAATCGAATCTATCATATGACTGATGATGAGGTATGATGATTTATCTATGACTTGTCATCTAGTCGGGACTCACGATAAAGAGACTGAATCATACTTTAACTATATCTTAAGGTTCTATTTCGATTCTACTGGATTGCTACTATATACTGCTAGATATTTCTGGTAGATTGTGAGAACTCACTAGGATTGCTCAGGATCGACAATCATTGATGAGTGAGTGGAATCATTCTAATCTATTGAAAAGAGTTTTGATGATACTATGATAAAGAATATGGTATATCTTACTATTAGATAAAATTAAATATATGAGATCACACAACAAAGGGATTAGATCTGGAATAAGCAATTGGGCTTATAAAGTCTCAATTGAGTTTAGAGAAATCCTATCAGATTCAGGATAACCTTACTAGTACATGGTTGAACCCAATTTTTTTTTTGCACTTGAATTACTTATTTGATAAGATTAATTCAAGTTAATTATTTGCTAATAACCTAAATGAGATAGATTCATTGAGCTCAAATTGTTGGGTGTCTAAGATTTTGGATCATATGCATTAAGGGTTCAAATCCTTAATGAAAGTCCTTGATTGTTTACATTGGGGTGCTAGTTGATTTGATCAAGTTAGATGTGCCCACATGATAAAGGGTATGTGAGACCAGTATGGGGCATCCCTTAAGCCCCATGTGGTATGTGAGAAAGTGGGTAAAATGGCTCCAATGATTGGCGCCTCATGGATCTCCTAGAGGGGGTCAAATATTTAAGACTACAAAGATTGCTAATGTAAGTAGGACTTGTATTAAGGAGCTATTTAGTTTTGAATAGGATTCAAACCTTTTGTCTTTTTAAAGAAGCCATGTCAAGGCTCTAAGCATCAGATTTTCAGTAGCCCCACACCTCCCAAAAGTCTCCTTACGCCTCCTTCTCTTCTCTCTTTTTGGTTCCAATGCCCAGGAGTACTGGGCGTCCTCCATCTCCACACCCAAAAGGTGTTTGGGCGTCCCTCCTTGCTTGCTAATTTTCAGACCTTGGTTGCTTCATAATCAAGGAAAGAAGAGCAAAAAATAAGAAAAGAAAAATATCAGAGAAAGGATTAAAGAGTTGATCATGATACAGACTTCATTCAGATTTGTAAGGTGATTGTTCTTGGAGAAGAAAGATCAACACCAAAGAGGGCTGTTCCAGACTGATAGTAAGTGGGTACCCATAGAGGTCGAACACTTACATGGCTAAGAAAGAGTCTACTTTCTTTCAGATCCAGATTCGAACAAAAAAATTATGAGACATGTATGTGATTCGATCATATATTTAATTTCAACATAAAATTCAATATGTGTTCAATTTCAATATATAAAGTAGATCCATAAGTTCTTTGTTTTATGCATATATGATTTAGATTAAAAGATATTTTAATCTTCTATTCTATTGCATTGTTTAGAAAAAAAAATTTAAAACATACATGCATGCCCCTTTACGAAATTTCAATAGAAAGATGATTAGCAGTAAAAAAATATGGATAGGATCTCTGAGCTGGAGAGCAAGCTAAAGGAGGCCGAGAAGACCATCGAAAGGCATAATGAAGCTCTGATCACTTATCGATGATAAATCAATAAGAATCAAGAGCGAATGTCCCGACTTATTGAGAAGTATAAGAACTTGGAGGCCTTCCAAGATGAGGTGACCGAACCCTTAGAGTTAGCCTTCGACAGCAGCTTCTAGAGGTAAATAAGATAAATTAACATTACTAACTCTAACAGGTAATCTTCATCGTTGAACTGAATTAAATTAGATCATGTAATTGGAGATAAATCAATCTCTAATAATTCAATGTAAAGATTTTAAAAATATCTTTAATCAGAGTTGAAGCGGCAAGTTAGATTTTATTATCCAGAGACTTATAATCCACGTTATCCTCCCATAGTCATCATTAGAGAAATCCAATTATAGATTTGGATGCTCTTTCCATAAGATTTAATCCATTTCTTCATATTTCTCGATAAGGCCTGATCTGGAGACTGACGGTTCCAAATTGCTTGGTGAGATTCAATCTAGAGATTGGGTGTCTGACAATCATTAGTGAGGTCCAATCCGGAGATCGGATGTCTCACGATCTTTGGTGAGGTCCAATCTAGAGATCAGATGTCTCACATTAGGTTGTACTGGTTTAATTGGGACTTTCATGGCCTTAACGTGGCTTTTTTTGACCTTATTTAGACACCTTAATTTCATTTTTATAACCATCCTCGTTTGTTCAATTTTCATCGATCTAATTTGGATGCAGAAAGATTCTTTAATGGAACTTTTGCTAGAACTATCTTCATTAGGACAAAAATTGTATACTTTATTGAAAAGATTTTATTGATAGTATATTCTAAGATTTTCAGTATTTCTATATTCTTGGAATATTTGTACTATCTAAATTTTTGAATTGGTAAGCCCCTGGACGAATTACTTCAGTAATCTGATATAGTCCTTCCCCGTTCGGAACAAGTTTTTATTATTCTATTAGCTTTGAGACTTCAGCTCATCGAAGAATCGGATCACCTTTATGAAAAATTTTGGATTTCACTCGAGAGTTGTAATATTTGGCCACTCTTTGTTTATAAGCTGTCATGACGATTTGAGCTCTCTCTCAGATTTCATTAAGTAGATCAAGATCAATTCTTAGCTGATTTGAATTGCTTTCAGCCTGAAAATTTTTTGTTCTGATCGTAGGAAGATCGATCTCAACAGGTATCACTGTCTCTATTTTAAAGATAAGTTTGAAAGGTGTTTCTCCAGTTGGTGCCCTAGGTGTGGTTCTGTATGCCCAGAGAATATCGTAAAGTTCTTCTACCCAAAGTCCTTTAGCTTCAATGAGCCTTATTTTCAAACCTTGAAGAATGATTCTATTAGTGACTTTAGCTTCTCCATTTGACTATGGATGTCCAATTGAAGTGAACTTGTGATCAATGTGGAGCTTAGAACATAATTCTCTGGACTTTTAATTATCAAACTATCATCTATTATCAGTGCCATAACTCGAGGCAAACCAAAATGATAGATAATTGATTTTCACCCAAAATCCTTCATCTTTTTTTTAGTGATTTGTGCCAGGGGTTCAGCTTCTACCCACTTAGTGAAATAATCGATAATTACCACTAAAAATTTTTTTTGTCCTACGGTCATAAAAAAAAGGTCCCAGAATATCCATTCCCCATATAGCAAATAGCTTTAATACTATAATAGAAATGAGCTCGAATGCAGACAAATATTGAATGTTGACGTATCTTAGATATTGATCATATTTATTGATAAAATCAGCAGAATCTTTTAGAATAATGGGCCAATAATAATCTTGTCGGATTATTTTATAAGCTACTGCTCTCTAAGTGATTGCCGTAGATTCCTTCATAAACTTTTCAAAGAGCATAATCAGCTTCTGATGGTCTCAGACATCACAGTAGTGGAGAGAAATATGACCTCTTATAGAGTTGATTATTTAGAATAATATACCATGGGGCCTGTCTTTTGATTTTTTTTGCTTCAACTAGATTAGCTGATAAAACTCCTTTGGTGAGGTAATGGATCGATCCAGCTTGGCTCATGATCAGTTTGGGCAACAGGCAAGATCTCAATATTAGGCTTTTCAAGAATGTCAATAAAAATATTTGAATTGAGGTTGGAGAAATTCGATATGGCTAAATGAGATAGAGCATCAGCTCAAGCATTTTTCGATCTGGATATCTAGATGATTTTTATATCTTCAAAGCTTTTTGACAATTCTTTCATATTATGTAAATATTGAGATAAAATAGAATCTTTAGTTTCAAATTGACCTTGTATTTGACCGACGACAAGCTAAGAATCAGTGAAGATCTTCAGCTTTTTAACATTAAGTTCTTTAGCCATCCCAAGTCCTGCAATCAATGCCTCATATTCTGCTTTATTATTTGAAGTATCAAAATTGAATCTCAGAGCATGTTTAGTGATAGTGCCTTCCAGACTTGCTAGAATTAAACTAGCTCTACTTTTTTTGAAATTAGAAGCTCCATCAACATGTAATATCCAGTAAGAGTCTATATTAATATTTTTCAAGCTTTTCAAAATCGATTCTTTATCAGGAATAGAATATTCAACAATAAAATCAGCTAGCACTTGAGCTTTCAATGAAGGTCGAGATCGATAATAAATATTGAACTCACTCAATTTAATATCTATTTAGCAATCCGACCTGAAGTATCAAGCCACTGCAAGACTGACTTTAGAGGTTGATCGGTCAAAACAATGATAAAATGAGCTTGAAAATAAAATCGAAGCCACCTTGCTAATGTAATAAGAGCATTGTGTTAGGAATTGTATCCTAAAACCAATCGTGTGACGATTGAGTTCATCTTTGTATATGAATTATTGATTATTAAATAATAGTTATTTCGATATTTTTCATCACAAAGTGACATCTTCCTTGAACTCTTATACTGTGATGAAGTCTCTAAAACTATGCTAGTATACGATAAAGAGAGAATTTATCGTATAGTTCTTAAATAAGTTTGCGATCAAATGATACGTCATTACGGGATGATGACGTTTATCGAGTAAAAGTCGTTGTGTGTCATATGTGTTGATTGTCCTTTTAACCAAAGAGTGTGGTGACACTGGTATGGCATACAGATGAGATATAAAGGTACATCATCACTGAACAAGTGACTCACCTGCTGAGCGTTCTGCTGTCAAGAGCTGCTCGTGAAACACATGGGTATAAATATCCTTCAGACCTGAGATCACCATAGTGACTTGCAAGCAACTCACTGTACTTTGATGCTGAACTAGCTGAGTTTTTAATACAGTGACGGAAGGCTACTGGGTACAGTCAAGTACTTACGAAATCTGTATGTAGATCAAGATGGGATTGATCCCTCCGGATTATTGAAGTTGATGTATCACTGTATTTCAGTTTAGTAAATCTTTGGTCAGGATAATCCATGAGATAGATTTGAAAGGTTGAAATACAATATGGATGAAGCAATTACGATTGACAGTTAATCTGAGACCATCCTAGAGCATCCAGGGTCAAATGGATGACTTATGCGGTAACTATGAGTATGGGTTATAGAATATTTCTTTGTGATAATTCGATCTATCTGAACTTCGAGAATCATTGTTAGATGGTATCTCGATTAGTTTAGGAATTGGTTCCTGTGCTACCACCTTAGTGTTTAAACCTATGGAGTTACGCACACAAGTCAGACAAAGTAGGAAGAAATTGATCTATGTTTATATATCCAATCTGAAAGTACTTGACTTGATTGAATATATAAGCTAACTTGATTGAGAATTGAGTTATGGATCGAATGAGATTGAAGAGTTGACTATGTCTAGCTAGCACTACACATGAGGTTCAGATTCAATCCCCGGGATGAACAATTTCTATCTATGATCCATGAAATATATGAAAGATTAGATTTAGATACTAATTAATTTTAGATTAGATCTGAATTAATTAAACTTAAATAGTTTCAAAATTTAAGTTAGACTTGATACAAAAATCCTAAAGAGTTTAGGATTGACAGCCTTTCAAAATTATTTCGAACCGGCTTCGAATCGGATTCGAATCAGATCTATTTTGGATGAGATATGAGTATTCCTACTTGCATTGAGAATACTCACTGAAGAAGTACGATTAAAAATTAATTTGGTGCTTATTTGGAGCATCCCAAGTGGGTGTGGGAGTGGGTGCAAAGTGGATGTAATAAGTGATGGTAATTATATCTCATGCAGGAGTCCTTCTTTCATGAGTATTAGACCAATTCAAATTAGATTTGAATAAAGAGTCCTCCTCTCATTGGGTCATAAAAATCATCTATAAATAGAGAGGGTCTCTACCTATGGATGAAAGAAGAAAATAGAATAGTAAACAAATCAAATTGAGAGAAGAGAAAGAGAGAGAGACAGGCATGTAAAGAGAGAGATCTTTCATCTTCTACATCTCTCTCTTTGTTGCCGCCTCCTCTTCTTGGGCATGGATCCTTCTTGGACATCCTATCTGCTGGTGTGAGGTGTTATATCATCACATCTCATCCCTCGATTGATTGAATTGCGAAGCTAATTGAGCTTCATTTGATATTTGCAAAGTTCACAAAAGGCTTTCTCTAGATTTGTAATGTATCGATCTGCTTCAATATTTTTTATCAATATATCATCAATATAGACCTCCATATTACGATCAATTTATTCCTTGCGATCAATACCAGTTGGTGTCTAAGATAAGTTTGATAGATTCGATCAAGTAATTTTTAATTGAGAACTATTCACCTAGATGCATCTACGGTGAGTTAAGGGTAGATCCCTCTCACTGATCTTACTTACTGGCCAACATGGTAGATTATGTTTTGATTAGGTCACTAGTCGATTCATATAGATTCGTACCATTAAGATAAATCAGTGTGACTGATTTAGGTGTCTTTAGACCAGCTTGTGTTTAATCCTTTACATGACTTAATGAAGTTAGTGGAAGGATTTGTAGCTTGCAGGTCGACTTCTTCTCTTATTCTCAGATCAATGAAATCAAATTTTTTAAATTATTAGGTCCATAAAGTGATAAAATTATGAGATAACTTAGTCATTACCTCCCATTAAGGTGTGTGATAATGAGTCTAATATTCCAAATAGGTATTGGAGGCGCCACACACCTGGTGTCTATTACGTATTGAAATTGTCATTCATCATATGACAGTCATGATGTACCTTCAGATCAATGTTCTGGTTGATCGAGCCACACTCGGACTGAGACATCCATTTGTTGGATGCACTTGATGTGTCATGTTAATGGTTGGACTTAATCTGAATTTTCAGTGGAGGTGCCACACGCCTGCTGAAGGGACATCTGGGGCAAAACCCAATGCTAGAAGTTGTTTGGAGAAATAATTAGTTATGAACCTATCTATGGATGCACTAAAGTTAGCCGAGCCACACTCGGACCTGAATGCAGTCCGTGTGGATTCTAGTACCTGCTAAGAAATTAATGTAATTCCTCAAGTTGGAGGTAGAGGCTACTAATTCACAAAAAAATAATACAAAGACCTTTAAATTAAAGTCCATGTCTTCAGAATTTAAAAAAATAATTCATATACTAATAGGCTAATATTTTTTTCTTTCAGTTATAACCAACACACTATCCCTCCGTTCGCTGTTGGACAGCGACAAGCTCACCGGACCCAACTTTGATAGCTGGTATCGAAAGTTGAAGATCATGTTGGAGCACGAGGATTTTGTATGTCCTTATGGATTAAGCACCTGAAGAACCTATTGCCAATGCTCCTCATGCTGCAAGAGACACTTACATGAAGTGGCTCAATGATCACACGACTGTGCGTTGCTGATGAGGACAGCTATGAATGATGAACTTAGTCGTAAGTTCGAAGATGCGTAGCCTGAGGAGATGATTCAAATGTTGAATGAGTTCTTTGCATCCCTGAGGATGCGAAGAGACATAAAACCTCCTGCATAGTGTTCAATGTCAGTATGCGACAGAGAGCTTCAGTCATCGATCATGTATTATACATGATTGAGCAGATTGAACTCTTAGTAAATTTGGCTTTTCATTGCATGAACAGTTAGGCAAGGATGCTATCCTCAATTCGCTATCAAAATTCTACCTACCCTTTCTCAAGTCATTATAGAATGACGAAGCCTGTAGTAAACTATCATAGTTTGCTAGGGTTACTGCAGACTTTTGAGAAGGATCACTAGTTTCAAAAGGAGCCAGTGAATTTAGTGAGAGGTTCATCTGCAGGGCGTCGATCCTTTAGGAGAGGAAAGAAGAAAAAGATGCAAAAATCTTGTTCTGTCCATCCTAAGCAGAGCAAACCGTCAAAAGTTGACAAGAGCCAGATAGAGTACTTCTTCTGTATGAAACTGGGTCATCGAAAAAAGAATTATCCTGCTTATATAGCCATCCTTGACCCAAACAGTCTAAGAACAAGAGAAAGAGACAAGTGGTTGTTTCACAAGGGTATTTATATGAAAACCTTATAATTTCTCTGTTTGTGATACTACTACCTGGGTATTGGATACCAAAAGTCCTATTAATATATGCAATTCATTGCAAGGATTACAGGTAAGTAGAAATTTTGAGAGGGTGAGCGATTCCTTAACATTGGATATAGAAGCCTTGTTCCAGTTCTGACCTTGAAAACTTTACAGCTTGTCTCGAGTCCAGTAGTGTCATGTTAGATCATTGTCATTATTGTCTCTCCTTTATGATGAATGTCATCTCTGTAGGCCTTTTGGCCAAACTTGGTTACAAGTTTATAATAAAGGATGATTTTTGTAATATCATTATGAATGATACTATAATTATATGTGGACAATTAAAACATGACATATATATAATATCTCGATCCTGTTAGTAAAATGTTACACACTTAGTAAATATCCAAAATAGATAATGTCAGCAAATCCTACCTTTGGCATTGGAGGCTTGGTCATGTGAACAAGAATAGGATTGACAGGTTGATTAAGGAATGTGTCCTTGAGATAAATGATTATGAATCATTGTCTACCTGTGAATCTTATCTACTTGTAAGATGACTAAGTCACCTTTAAAGAAAAAAATGAAAGAGCCAGTGATGTCTAGATCTAATACATACTGATGTATGTGGGCTTATGAATACAAGTGCCAGAGAAGGATACTACTACTTCATTACATTTACAGACGACTATCGAGGTATGGATATGTCTATCTTATGAAGCATAAGTCAGAATCATTTGAAATATTCAAACGATTCCGTGCTGAAGTAGAGAAATAAACTGAAAAATAATATTAAGATCCTTCGATCAGATCGAAGAGGTAAATACCTCACCAATGAGTTTCTAACATATCTGGAAGAGAATGGGATTCTCTCACAATGGACCCCTCCTAGAACACCACAACATAATGGTATGTCCGAGAGGAGAAATCAAACTTTGCTAGACATATCCGATCCATGATGAGCTTTTTCAGTCTGCCAATATCTTTTTGGAGATATGCTCTAGAGACTGCCTACTATATTTTGAATAAGGTGCTCAGCAAATCTGTCAATAAAACTCCATATGAGATATGGACTGGATGTAAGCCGGTGTCTCACATCTTAGGGTCTAGGGGTGTCCAGCTTATATTAAACGTTTAAAGACAGATAAGCTTAGACGAAGTCTGATAGATGCTTGCTCGTAGGGTACCCAAAGGAAACTAAAGGATACTACTTCTACCTCATGCAGAACAAAAGGTGTTTATCAGCAGTCGGACAGTCTTTTTGGAAAAAGAGTTCTTGGTGAAGGAGCTAATGCCTGTAAAATTGAACTTGATGAGTTCATGAGGTAGAAAGACCGACACATACAGAATTGGGTTCAATTGGTGAATCGAATCCAGAGCCAGTAGAGACACCATTAAGAAGATCCGATAGAGTACCGCATCAATCGGACAGATACTATGATTTTCTGATCTGGGACGGTGATCCTATTGAATTTGATGAGAATGATGAGGATCCGATCACCTATATGGAGGTCATGCAAAGGCCCGACTTCTAAAAATGGCTTGAGACCATGAAGTCCGAGATGGAGTCCATGGAGATCAATAGTGTTTGGATACTAGTTGATCCATCCGAAGGGATAAAACTCATAGGGTGTAAATAGATTTTCAAGAGAAAAAGAGGAGCGAACGGGAAGGTAGAGACCTATAAAGCCTGTCTAGTTGCTAAAGGTTACCGTCAGTGTTATGATATTGACTATGATGAGATGTTCTCTCTTGTGACAATACTCACGTCCATCCGGATTATGCTTGTTGTCCTGCACACTTAGATTATGAGATCTGACAGATGGATGTCAAAATTATTTTTCTTAATGGAGAGCTGGAAGAAGAGGTGTATATGATACAACTTGAAGGATTCACATCTATAGACGAGTCAAAAGTGTGCAAGCTGAAAAGGTCAATTTATGGACTTAAGCAGGCATCGAGGAGTTGGAACATGCATTCTGATAAAGCAATCAAAATATATGGCTTCGTTAGGAATGGAGAAGAGCCTTATATCTACAAATGATTTTTGATTTTTGGTCATTTTTCTTGTGCTGTATGTGGATGACATACTGTTACTAGAAAATGACATCCTGGCTTTGCAGAGTGTGAAGCTATGGTTATCATCACAATTCTCCATGAAAGACTTGGGAGAAGCATCCTACATCCTAGGATGAAGATCTATAGGGATAGATCTAGAAGATTGCTTGGATTGTCCCAATCCACGTACATTGACACCTTGTTGAAGTGGTTCAACATGGATAATTCCAAGAAAGACTATCTTCCGATAGGCATGAATTATTCTTTTCAAGAAGGATTGTCCGACAACTCCTGAGGAGAGAGAGCGCATGAGTAGAATACATATGCTTCGGCAGTGAGATCTATCATATACGCTATAACATGTACGAGGTCGGATGTGGCCTATTCATTAAGAGTAGTGAGTAGGTGCCAGTCAGATCCAGATGAGAAGCATAGGAATATTGCAAAAGCAATTCTTAAGTATTTGAAAAATACTAAAGATTAATGACTTATCTATGGAGACTCTGATCTGAAACTTATGGGATATACTGATTCTAATTTTAGTCAGATGGTGATGACAGCAGAAGCGTATCGGGCTATGTATTTACCTTGAACGTAGGAGCTATTTACTGAAAAAATTTCAAGCAACATACTGTGGTCGATTCTGTATGCGAAGTGGAATATTGCTGCATTAGATGCTGCAAAGGAGGTGGTGTGGTTGCGAAAGTTCATTATCAAGCTAAAAATTATACCTTCCATTGATGGTCCTGTCCTGCTGTATTGTGACAGCTCCAGTGCCATAGCTCAGACGAAAGAACCTAAGTCGTATCATCGCACTAAACATGTTCTGCCTCGCTATCACCTAGTGCGAGAGATCGTGAACGAGGTGACGTCGAGCTTCAGAAGATCGATGAAAAAGAGAACCTAACCGACCCCTTCACTAAAGCTCTCAGGATCAAAGAGTTCGATGACTTCAAATGAAAGATGGGTATAAGATACTGCTCCGATTGGCTTTAGTCTAAGTGGGAGTTATTGGGAATTGTGT